>NW_003202922.1:369021-481208 GCF_000006405.1 Perkinsus marinus ATCC 50983
ACAAGTGCTCGAGCAGATAACGATGCCGAGCCATGGGATTCTCACTGTTCCGGCTACGGCCCATAATACGGCCTTCCAGTGAACAGTCCTTATGGTTGGTGGCAGAAGCGATAATAGAACTATCGAGGACCTTCACAGGGTGGGTCGTATCGTCACTGCTGTGAAGGCCCCTATTAGGGGCCCCCTAACCACGTCGGCACCTGTAGGGGTTACGTCCACTGCCTCCTTCTCACGAGCCGTAGCGCTATTATCACATCTCTCGCCGCACACTACTTGGCCCTTGTATGAGCCCCTTCCGTATTCGTGGGTCTAAAAGGGTTTGGACGAACCTCGCTTGAAGATGCCGCCATGGGAATCTCATGAGAATCATTATAATGCTAAAGTCACCATCGGCCTTCCCTTTTCCCAACGAGAGAAGCTGAGCCATGGGAATCTCGTCAAAGGAGGCTAATGGAATCTACTAATCACAACTTCTCGTAAAATCTTGCTATTCTTGTAAATCTTGTAATTCCTCAACGCAAAATCAACAAGTGTCGCATAATCGCTCATCACACTCGTTAGGAGTTTTCCTTCCGACTCCTCCGTACCTTAAACGTCTTCCCAATGGGCCTCGACGAACACGATAACGAATTAATCTTCGAGACAAGGTAAGGGAGAAGGACTTTATGCAACTCTCCCACTATCAAATGATTTGCAGCTTTCACTGTTTGCCCTTTCAGCGAGGATGTACAAGTACTGGACAGCTTCGATGCTCTTGGCTTGAAGGAGGTGTGCCTCTAGGGGCGGCTCATCAGAGCTTTGCTTTATTTCCCCTTGGTCTCACTCCTCTGTCGTCGTATAGTCTATACAGGGGGAGACAAGGGGACGCTTTCTTTATAGGTATTGTTACAACGGGATAGACCGTATCTAAGGTCACCCCTGGCAAGATACAGAACATGTCCCTTTCAGGACCTACTTCGTGGCATCTACCAATACGGTTTCGAACGACCCTCTGCCGTCCAGCAGCGTGCCATTCTCCCTATTGTGAAGGGAAGGGACGTAGTGGTGCAGAGTCAGTCTGGTAAGCCTACTGTTAATGGTGAACCCCTCCTGGATGGTTTGACCTCAGGTACGGGTAAGACTTGTGTCTTCGCCTTGGGTGCCTTGCAAACTGTCAAGACCACCGAGAGGGACCCCCAAGTAGGCCTACGAATAGAAACTCCCTCGTGTCACTCTCCCCTACAGGTCCTCATCCTATCCCCCACACGTGAACTCGCGGAGCAAAGCCAAAAGGTTTGCCTGGCCCTTGGTGACTACATGAACGTCCAAGTGGGTTCGTCAGCCGACATATGAGTGGTGATTGTCTATGCCAACAGGTCCACTGCTGTGTGGGTGGTAAGAAGCTCACTGACGATATCCGCGCTCTGGAGGCTGGCGTCCATATTGTCTCCGGCACTCCCGGAAGAGTGTACCATATGATCTCCCAACGCCACCTCTCGACGAGACATCTCAAAATGCTGGTCTTGGATGAGGCCGATGAGATGCTCGATAGAGGGTTCAAGGAACAGGTGTGTCGTTACTATCATTACTATGAAGGCGATCAGAAGCGTCATAGGTCTACGATATTTACCGTTACCTGCCTCCTAGTACCCAGTGTGTACTGGTGTCGGCGACCATGCCCAACGAGATCCTGGAGATGACCAACAACTTCATGAATAACCCCTTCAGGTAGGAAGAGGCGAAGGTGTGGTATGATTTGTTAAATTGATTTATAGGGTTCTCGTGAAGCGTGATGAGTTGACGCTAGAAGGTATCAAGCAGTTCTTCGTCGCTGTTGAGAAGGAGCAGTGGAAATTCGATACTCTATGCGACTTATACGATACTTTGACCATCACACAGGCCGTCATCTTTTGCAACACCAAGCAGAAGGTGAGACATATCTTAGGTCCACCCTGCAAAGATTCATAACAGGTCGATTGGCTGACCAACAAAATGAGAGAGGCCAAGTTCACCGTTGTGTCCATGCACGGCGATATGCCTCAGAAGGAGCGTGATGCTATTATGCAGAAGTTCAGGTGAGCGCTCCTACTGAACGCTGGTGGCTCCATCTGATGCACTTTAGGTCTGGCCAGGCCCGTGTGCTGATCACAACCGATATATGGGGTCGTGGTTTGGATGTACAGCAGGTGTCTTTGGTCATCTGTTACGATTTGCCTAACAATCGTGAATTGTAATCGCAGCGGAGCGAAGCTTGTCGAATATCACCGTGTTGCAGGTACATCCATCGTATCGGCCGATCGGGTCGTTTTGGTCGTAAGGGCGTTGCTATTAATTTCGTAAAGGAGGATGACGTTAGGATCCTGAGAGATATCGAACAGTAGGTGGGCCGAGGCTGAGGAGCTTACAGGAGCTTCACTTTAGGTATTACTCCACGCAAATCGACGAGATGCCAATGAACGTAGCCGATCTCATCTAAGGAGCATCATCTGATGATCATTGGTAGTGAAGTAGAAGGGGACAGTCATCTCATTGTGTTTGAGTTGAAGCGGGCCAGTTGGGATGGTTGTAGTTGTTTTGATTGGACTTTCTCTGCAATGATCATCGAGCTGTGCGTGGGCCTCATCATAGGCATCGCTGTTGGCACTTACCAAGGCGAACGTAGGCCTATTGCTGCACTCTCCACTGCTGAGTGGTGATTCCCTTTACAGAATTCAAGCCCTGCTTCGACCCCTGTATCGAGCAGTCTAAAGTCGTCAAGGACAAGGTCGTAGGGAAATATCAACAGTAGGGCTATCGCGTTACATCCATATGCGGCTGAGTTTTCGTTGATGGTCAGATTTCGAGATTCCCGGGCGACTCATCATTAGGGTGATGCTTATAGGACCTCTTGGTTGTTATATAAGTTTCTCTATCTCTGCGGTTGTTGAGTGCCATAATGCATTGGGAAGTGGCTCGAGAGTGGTAGCAGAGGCTAACGAAACAACGCTATAGTAGTCAGTCGATTGAAACTTGCAAGATTCGTCAGAGGCGTGGTAAAGAGGAACCACCGACCACGGGCCAGTCTGGGGAGGATGTTCTCTCCCAAACAGAACCTGATGACGATTCCGAATGGGACGGAGGACGAGGTGGAGCTCTAAGCAAAACGTGACTTCCCATTGTCTCTTCCATTGTAGAGAGGCCAGCGTATGATCATGAGCTGTTACCGAGGAAGGCAAGAGATGAGCTTCCTGCCGATAAACCAATGAGTGATAGAGTCCTGGGGTATGACCGGGAGCATGCGTCACCCTTTCCAGGAAGCAAGCTGAAGAACCTGAAAGTTCGAGGCTTCTGGGCGGTCGTCATGATATCAGGCTTCTTCCTCATAGTTGCCATGGGCCACTTCTACTGTTCACTATTGGTAGTCTAAATCCTCTGCCACAGAGGGCCATGGTCCTCAATAGGTCCTCGGTATTGCTGCAGGGATGTTCCAGGAAATTTGTATGTTGAAGCGCAACAAGGAGAAGGACCTTAAACTGCCGCTTTTCTACTCTTTGCGATGGTACCTATTTTTTGTCACTATTTTTTATGGGTGATCGCCACTACCAGCCTCCCTATTCTTGAGCGATCCATGCTCAGATACAAGCGTTTCATGAGCGACAGATTCGACCGGCTAGCGATGGTCTACCCGAGCATTCACTTCATCGTAAAGTACCACGGCATCATCTCGTACACCCTCCTGGTCATGGGCCTCGTCGCCTTCGTCCTCACCTTGCGGAAGTGTGTCCCGCATGTTTCGATTTGAGATTTTACACCGGTCCTTCGTGAGGTACACACTTCGCTATCAATTCGGGCAGCTGGCCTGGACCATCGTCACCCTTCTTACAGTCGTGGTAGCAGGTGGGGCCCCTGGTATTTGATACACTCGGGGTCCTGGGCAGGTGCAGGGCATCGCTATGACGGCTAACGTCTACAATGGGCTCATCTGGTTCTTCTTGTCGACCTCTGTAGTCATAGTCAATGACATATTCGCTTACCTATTTGGATCCTTCTTCGGATGTGGGACACTCTGCTGCATGCCTTGGAAATAGCAATGTTCAGATCACCCGCTTATCAAGCTGTCGCCTAAGAAGACCTGGGAGGGCTTCATCGGTGGATCCATTGCGACAATGATATTCGCTATGAGTAGCAGGCTTTGGGGACGAGCTAGGTTAGTCTTATTTTATTCAGTCTGGTGTTCCGTCCTGCAGCAGTACGAATACTTCACATGCAAGCAGGAGGAGATAGTCTTCATGCCCTTTGTCTACCCTACTTGCACCCCTGATGATATGTATACTGTCCACCGAACGTAGGCTACTACTACTACTACTACTACTACTACTACTACTACTACTACTGTACAGGTATACTATCCCTCTATTGGGAATAGAGTTACACCTCACTGATATGCAGGTCCATGCCTTAGTGGGTCTTCTCATCCCCTCTCCCCATCAGTCTCCTTCCTTCCAGGTCCTGGGGAGTTTCGCATCGTTGGTGGCACCATTCGGTGGATTCCTCGCATCCGGGTTCAAGCGTGCCTTCAAAATCAAGGACTTCGGAGACTCTATCCCGGGCCACGGCGGGCTCACTGACCGTTTCGACTGCGAAGTGAGGTGTGGCTCGGTCTCGCCTGTGGATACCCCTGCACAGGTGGTGATGGGCATGTTTACTTATGTTTATCTTTCTAACTTCGTCGTTGGCGATAGTGCTACTGCGTTCACTAATCTGCTGGAGAGGGTCATGCAACTAACAGATGAAGAACAGCTCCAGCTGTAGTACTAGTGCTATCTGTTCTAAGGAGGATACCACAATTTTCGCAGATTCGATCTCATAGGGGACGGACTGAAATCTAGAGGGGTTGTCAGAGGCTAACAGTAGGATGACAGCTCCAGTGTGTGCCGATTCTCAACGAACTTTTTAAATTCAATGATTTTATACAGCTTTTTTGCAGACTCTGTGTGGTGTTAGTCAATCGAAGTTGGCTGAGGTCTTCTGCCCTATAGTGACGACGATGTACTTTCTAGAGCAACCGCCGCGCAGGACAGCTTCTCCTCCGATCGAGTCTTTAGACCAAACAACGCTTCCAGATGGGCTCAACTCTGTACTGAACAACTCGTCGTCAATCGTACCGTAGTGATTCTATAGGGACCGTTCGCTAGCTGCGTTTTCTTCGGACTGCATAGTCAGCCTATAGAAGAGGTCTCGAGAGATCTGAACTGGTCCAAGCCCTACGAGGGGGTGAGATCGAACTACAACCGGGGATGGGAGTAATCGGTAGATATCTGGAGAGAGGCGTGAGGGGTCCGAGTCCACGGCAGCAGAGCCAAGGGAGTTCCTGTTGGGTCTGCCAGCGCCGGCCTGTGGGTATGCAGTGAAGGAGCAGGAGAACAGTTTGATGGCGAATCGCCACGGTGGTGACGGCAACTGCATCCTCTCGTTCTCCAACTGTTGCTGTCAGCGGCAACAAGGCCCCTCGTGAGACCTACTGTAGACGAATTCGAAGCAGGGAAACTAACTGACCGGCTAGCCTTCCTCATGGAGAAGCGGGGTCATCAGACAATGGTAAGTAGCATGTTCGCATCAACTGCTACTACTGAGTCACCTCAGAGAGACCCCGACTGTCCGTTCATCCTCCTTATCGTTGCCCAAGGTAGTTGGCTGCCACCCTTTATAAGGCAGAATGAGCCGAATACGGGAACTATGTGAGCCTGTGCCAGTGGGTTGAAACCTTCCACGGTGAGTTGTAGATACAGCCGATGCATTGATGGTGAGCCCAATGGAGAGTCCGTGAGACTCGCGAGGGGACCGTCTGGCAGGTAGAATCATAGGAGTCGAGGATGGTAGCAGGGGCATGCCGATAGACAGTGAGGATGGACACACCAGCATTCAGTGTCATACTTCCATCATTGGTGGTGACACGCTGTTCATTGGACCATGTTACGTCCTGCTGTGTGACAGGTTTGTGTGCTCGGCTCGTTGGGCTGTCCCCCAGGCTCATACGTAGAAGAGCACAGTCGATCGAGGTTGACTGCAGGTTGCTGCAACTGGCTGGTGCTGGCCAAGGGGAGAGTCCTGCCATAGAGGGATTTGGTAGGAACACTACGCCCTCCGTCACAGGTCGATTCCGGCTACCATCCTTTGAGGAACTTCTTGTCTTGCCTGATGGCAGTAGATTCAGCAGTTGGTAGTGTGTAGTTACAGCGCTTCGTTTTCTATAAACGCAACCCGATCGGCAAAGTCTCAAAGATTGACGTTTTCAGCGACGGTCGTCTGCGAGATGATCGAGATACTACGGAGAGCCAGAGAATCAGCAACGGGGGTCCTTGGGGAGGGGCGGGCATCGGCAGCGGCCTATACCATAATTCGACATAATCTCCTTGGATCCGTAGAAGGGATAGAGAGTGCTTCTTGCATGTTCGACCGAGTCTGGTGCTCAGGCTGCCATAGTACGGCTTCGATGGAGGGTTGACGATTGGCTTAAATCTAGTCGAGGACTGCGGAGGAGTCCTCATAGATATATGATTGTATCCCACAAGTACCCGTCGGCTTGCCGATGACACCACCTTCTACGTAATCTGCGTAATGCTGCACCTCTCGGCGGATGGTGCCTATTGATCATGCTTAATTGAAGTATCGCAACGTTGCTTTGTTCAGCTTTAACTGTCCACGGTATGACTCTCGAGAGCTTGTGTTCGTAGTTCGGTAGTTTTGCTCACCACCAACACGCTGCGTGGGTCATCATTGTATTCTACAATTAGAATACAATTAGATTACAGTAGTCGTATGTAACGCATATTGCGATTAGTCTACACTGTAGACTCTACAGGTCCAATCCCATAGACAGATTGGACTTGAACAGTTATTTCGTTCTGTCGTCTAAACTCTAGCTAGTTATCAAAAGCTATATACACTCAACTCGGTGAAACTAGATGAGCAGAGTGATGATATCTACGCGGTGTTGGATACAGGACATGTGTTCGGGGGTGCGGTGGAGAGAGCTCAGTCACATGACCGTCCCAGCGAGAGGGGCTTGTTTTAGGTACACTTTAGCGTGTAGCATCAGTTAGGCTGACGATAGTTACAGTTACGACTGTGGTTCCCCTCGTCCTACGGTCTCAAAGGTCGTTCAATTTACCAACTGATGGAATTTTTTGGTGGAGCCAGTTTGTCACTGAGCCTCTGATCCTCGAGGACCAACGTGTTTCCCATTGTGCTACTGGGGCAGCAACAGCTCATACCGCGTGACTTCGTATCGACCACTATAATAATGGAACACAGAGCGTAGCGCATAGAAATCTTGGTAATCAGTCAAATCGATCGCCCGCAATGACGCGAGAAGCCAGCTGCTCGCCCGACGTCTCAGCAGGATCGGAGGAGTCCGGCAGAATTTCCTCTTCCGGGAATATGTACGGCTGAACGTCGAGCGTATCATCGTCCAAATCGATCACGTTCCCAGTAACTGGAAAGAAGACTGTCATTGGAGTATAAAGCGAGCACCCACGGTTAGACTCCGCAGAAGGAGGTCGAATCTTCTTTGGTGAAGGAGGAGTCGGGATGGGGCTCTTCGATCGTCCTAGAGATACGGAACGTCTCGAACAAAGTGAAATTTAGTCCTACGCCCTTCGGACGTTTTTGAGGGTCCACTGGGCGGAGTACTCTCTGCCAGTTGACTTGCAGTCTTGTCTCGAACAGAGGAGCCCCTTACAAAATGAAGTTCGTTCTCTCCTTTCCCACACTCTCACCTCTCAACACGATCTTCATTGATAATATCGGTCTCGACTTCCCTTCGTCGACGGAATTTCTTCTGTGGAGGATGGTTTCCTTCTGAAATTCTCAAAAATGTTACTGCAGGCTCCGACAAGTCATACTCACTTCCGGATTGACGTTTCCAGACGCCAGTGGACGGACATTTAAACCACCAATCGCCGTCCGGGCCCTCCCACATCTCCTCCGCCACAAAAACAGCAGCTTGTTCGCCATCAGCAGCGGAGCACTCATCTTGCTTCCCCCATTTATCCTCTTCGGCGGCGTCCGAAGGCCGTTTCGACCCCCTCCCCCAACCTGTTGATTGTCCCCCTCCATCATCCCATTTCCCACGTGGGGAGTAGCTCGGTTTTCGATCGGTCCACCATCCATAGCCCTCGTCACCACGTCTCCACCGATTCCGACCGCCGTAAGAAGAGCCTCCATCTTTCCTCCACCACTTCTCTTCCTCATCCTTCCACGAGTCGGTATCGTCCCCACGCCAGTTACCAGTCTTCTTCCACCAGTCCTTATCGTTCGACCTACAACACAGTAGACCACAGCAGTCCAGCAAACAGTCGTGTACTTCCAATCGTCCTCTTCTTGTTTCTGGTCGGGTTTCCTCCGCCAAATGATCTCGTCATCCACCTTTTTCCATGTGGAGGTCAGCGCATCGTCGGTGACAGCACCCTCATCGTTATCGTCGTATCTACCAGGACCAGCTAGGTGAACCAATGGAACTGACTCTACTGCTGAGTGTAGTCCGGCTGCTCATCAGCCAGATCCTCTCCCGCCTGAGGTACATCACACTCATCGCCGCACTTAACCGTGCCGACCACGAGATCCTGAACATGATCGCTTCAGTATTGTGAGCTGCAACGACGCGGCGACTAACATCCTCGGGCTTGGTCCCCAGATTGACGGGACCAGTCGGCACTTCACGTAGATCTCCCTGTTCCTGCGAAGCCAGCAGCTGATCAATAACAGCATAAAAAAAACTTCCCCAACTCGTGCTCACACTGCCCAGGTTTAATGCGCATCTCTTGGGACGGCTTGCCTCTTCAGCGGCCTCTTTCCGCTTCGCCACTTGCCGTTTTATCATTCTCAAGATCCTCCGTGCCATTCTGCGGACTTCTATAGTGCTGGCTTCCTCTCCAGCGATTTCGCCTATACCATCAACATAGGGAGCTCATTATATATTCGCCATCTCACTGAAGTCCTGCAAAGCCTGCAGCCCTCGAATGTTTCTCGGGTGCCTCTTCCAGGCGTTGTAGTCATCCACTGGCATCGCTGTAAGTTCAAGAGCCTCCCACTGTTTCAACAGCTATCATGGAAAGAAGCGTGCGCATTGTGAAGACTAGCCTGCGGCTCACTCCAATACGCTTCTCATTTGTTATGTCAATTTCGTTGTCTGGTGCGTCGTCACTGACAGGGTTCTCAGTCTCGCCAGCATTCACTGCCGTCGACGCGTCGCTTACCCCTGCACAAACCGCTTCTGGTAGTTGTACATGGAATGTCACTCACTCTTCTTGGGCGAGCTTGCCCGCTTCTTAGACCCCCGCTTTTTCCTACTGCCAGTTTTCGACTTCCGGCTTCCGGGTTTACGGACCTCCTCGTCGCCGTCGTCGAAGATGCAGACCGACACCTTGGGAGGAACAACAGTCCAGAGAGGAGCACCAAGCTGAGCTCCATCGATGGGCCCACCTGTATAATTGTATCCTGCGACGTGGAGTACACCACAGTGCTGTCCACATTCACTTGGTAAATGAGGCTCCTAGGCCCACACAGGACGGAGGAGCCGCTCAGCTTGACGAGATGGAAGTCTTCAGGACTCGTGTTCGTGCTGATATAAACTGCACAAAAAGAGAAGTCATTGTTCTTGGGAGTGCCTGCCAGGTAACGTACAGATTCCTTCAGAGGAGCTCAGGAAAAGCTTCTCCCCCTCCCATACATGAAACTTGACGCCTGTCAGTGTGTTGTCTGAGTGATAAAAACTATGCGATGGTCCGAACGTAATAATGAGGCCGACAGGATGCTACCGATCGCTGCCAGCTGTTCGCAACGGGCGGATTGCTTAACAGTGGGAGAGTCTGCGGCAGGGCTCGACCGAGTGGCGACTTCATCTGTCGTTGTCTCTAGTAGCCACTGGAAGATAATTCTGAGGGGATCGAGACCATCACTGGGCAGACAACCCGATGCGAGGACCTACATCTTGCCGTCCTCTGAAAGAGCTGCCACTCGATAGCGTTGCTCATCGTGGCTCTGTTCGCTCACTGAACAGCACTTCTCGAAAATGAGGGCACTGGGCAGAGCTGAAATTGTGAGGGAGCCGACACGATTGGATTTGAATTCGACTCCGCCGTTGCTACTTCGACCTACTGATATCCAGTACCTGACAGTGATGGGTTATGATTCATCCGCTTTTCAACCAAGAGTGGTAACGAACCGGTAATTGATTCGCTTGAAGCGACCAACAATCACATGGGAACTCACAAGAATAGAGTCGGTTGCCCATCGCCGCTTCGACTGCCAGACAAGGCCACCAAGCCTTCTTCAGTGAGGGAGGCTCCCTTCAAAGGGCTATCAGAAGACTTCACAGGGGCCACAGTCGACGGGGCGCTAGTGCTGCTGATGCATTGAGTAGTGACGCTGGAGATGGAGTGTAGACCAGGGAAAGGGTTCGAGCTCAGCAACTGCCCGTTAACCGCATCAAATGCCTGTGAAAACGATACGATGTCACCGCGCTAATGACGAGGGTAGTCCTACATGTACGGTGGTCTCCTGGTCGCATTTCCCAACACATAGTAGCGTCGACTCAGTGAGCTGCTCCACAGAGCCTAGCGGTAGTTCTACGTCCAGCATGACCTCAACAGGACATGGGAATCTGAGTGAGTGTCACCCTTGAGGCACTTGGCATTCACAACCGTACCCGGGCTTAGGGAGAGTCTTGACCACACACCACCCGGAATTCCAAATGCAAACCCGTCGGTTGTCACTCAACGTTATCATCATCAACTCATGGGATTTCTCCTCTAGAGGCTTCGGCAATGGTATCTGTTCGAGACTGCGGTTGTGCTGATGTACATGGCTACCGTGGAGAGGGCCCGAGTTGCACTCGAAGACAGCTCTAAGTCAACAGCTGAGAGCTGATGGCCTGCGATGTAGAGAAGCTTCTTATTGTCTGTACTGAGGCATGCAGTCGATGGTTGCCGGGCTGATTCGAAGGACACTAGTTGCCGCATGGGAGGGAATAAAAAACTACCCATCCACTGAGTGAGCAGGCTTACTCGTAAAGAGGCTATGGACTCCCGTATCATACGTCGCTCTCGACATGACAACGGCATCTCGATAAGCAGTCATGGCGACTCTACACAGCTTGTGCTACTTGCTGGTCATACATTACTCAATCTTCTCAAAGGGAATATTCCGTAGTGGAGAAGACGGATTAAATGTGACATGCAGGATATCATTATCGAGAACGCGGACGGCTCTCATCTGGAGGCACCCAACTCGATTTCAGTCCAAGTGGAGCATCAGCACTTCACTTTTCTCCTGATCCTATGCTAAGGTTCGCCCTGGGAGCTTGCGAGCTATCATCACTCCAGCCAAACCGCATACAACTATAACGCAACACTACCCCTCACCTCAACATGGAAGCGTCAGAGCGAACTTGGCCAAAGGATCATGGCCTTCCATCATGCCTCTGGCTCTATCCGTGAACTCACTACTGTGCATGGGTCTGAAGCCCTGCTGCAGCCTTCCAGAGGCTTGCATCTCCCTAGCTAACCACGCTGATTGGTCGGCGCGTATACCCTCAACCGTCCGTCCTCCTCCTATGGAGCGCACCTGCTCATACTAAGAGCCATCAGTATCGCTCATTCCTACCTGCCCAGTTCCCCCCATATGCCAGGACCGGCGCTGTGCCTCTCTGGCCCTCACAGTTCCTTCGGTTTCTATGTGGAATCGAATCTTCTCCCTATCATCTCCACCGGTGACACATCCCTTCACGAGCCAGAACCTCAGACAAAGGGCCTGAGCAGTCACCATGCTTTCTGAAAGGGCTCCTTCCCCCCACCTGGAGCAGACGTATCAAGGACATGTCATCTTCACACTGGTCCTTGGGCATCTCCTTCAACTCTGCTCGCCATGATGCGAAGAACTCTCGCCTCGTGATACTGTCATCAATGATCGCAGGGAAGACTACCACCAATGGGTCCTCCAAGCTGCCTGTATACGCCGAGCCTGCCAAAGAAAGCCTTCAGACATGTGGTTGGAAATGTAGCTAGTGACCTACTCTCAGTCAAGAGCGCCGCCGCATAGGAGTCCCGTTCTGACTTGGTACGAGTAGTCAGGAGGCAGTAGAGACGATACAACTGAGCCATCTCGGCCATGTAGAGAGGACAGACGTAACCACAGTCTGGTAGAAGACACAAGCACTGCAGCTGCTCTGTGGATGGCTTATTCCCGATCTTAATGGTCATCTTGGATTCGGCAAGTGGCCCTGTAAACCTATGGATAGTGCCTCAGAGCCCGCAGGATGAGGTCAAGAGCCTACAGCCGCCTGAGACCAGTGATAGTCCTGTTCATGCCCTGCACATCCTCCTTCCACTCAACGCTGCCGCCATGTAGTGCCACCTCCCGACTGTAACCACCCGTCGAGCCTAGTATCTTATACACTACCAAATGTCGGTCAGTGTCGCTGATGCAGTACACATATACGTCGCATTGCAAGTTACCTCGTTCGCTGGTATGAGAGTCCAAGCCACAGAGACATCCATCGGAGTGCTAGTCTTCGGCCCTTCAGTCTCAGCCCGAACCGTGACCAGCACATCAACTAGGAGGCACAGGCCACTCCGGTCGATCGAGGGGGGCAGACGAGGCAGATGCAGCATCAATGGGAACTGCTTATCGACGATCCCTGGGGCCTGTCACAAGAGTCATCCTACCGAGGCCTGGTCCTCCACTCGCCACATGGCCGGTTGCCTAGTGTCCACAACATAATCTACCTCCCAGGACGAGGCCCCGGGCACGAATATACCCAAAGGCTTCGAGTACCTACCCATACCTTGGACCCGCAGTCCACAATGAAGATACTCCTACCATGTGAATCTTAGTCTACGAGCCTCGCATGGTATGCTTGGCTCTACACCCTGCACGCCCGAAACAGTGAGGGACGCCAAGGAGCGCCTCAACTTGTGAGCCTCTGTGCCATGCAGGACTGCCCTTGCCATATCCCTTCGAAGCCTCAGAGGGGACCATCTCGAAGTAGCGACCTTCTTTTCCACCACACTGCTAAAGAAGGCCGACCACCTCCTCGGCGGACCAGGGCCTCCCTCAGGAGGGAGTTCGCTCTTATCCAGATTGAACTCGCTGGCTCGAGGCATCTCCACTTTACTTCGCTCCAACAGGAACGCTGCAGCCAGCATGGGATCAGTCGAAAGCAAGCCACTGGCGGCATCCATCCTAGTGCTGCCCAGAGGGGCCAGGAGGGTCCGGGAGAGGATACACTCGAGTGGAAGACTAGGAGCCAGCCGACAAGACGACGGGAGCTTCCTAAAGGCCGCTGCAGCCTCGAGAATTCTGACAGGACGGGTGTGTCGCAGTTTGTACTTCGCGAGAGCCAGGTTCAAATCCTGGTCAGTTATTTTTCCACCCGATAGCCATTCCACGAAGCCATCTAGGAACTCGCCCACGTCCACCTCCCCATCACCGTTGATATCTGCATCGTTAAATAGGAGGGAGATCTCAGCCCGGATCAATTTGACAATGGCGTCCTTCGTGATCTTCTGGATGAACCTCTGGAACTCTCCCAAGTCGAGACTTCCAGTAGAATCATCATCAAAGTCATGGAAAATATTTTCGAGCGCTCCCACAAGTGGATTCGCTTGGCCAACAGAAAACCAGTCGAGCTCGATCAGCATCACAGGGGCCATCAACTGAACGAACTCCTCCTTGGTTACCTCCGTCGTTCCTTCCGGGTTCATTTCCAACTGCCTTACCCAAAGCGCCAAATGCCTCGGGTCTAGATTGGTCGGAGAGCCCACAGCGATCAAGCAACTACGGAGCTCTCGGGAATCGATCGTAGAGGAGTTGTTCTCGTCGAATATGTCGAAGAGCTGCTCCAAAGGCGCCCGCAGAGTTCCCTCGAGCAAAGCACGGCGGACATACAGTGCTGAGGCCACCTCAGGCCAAGGACGACGCCCTAGGCCTATCAGGAAGAACTCCGCTTCAGCAGGGCTCACACTAGCTAGAGCAGCCAGTTGGGTGGGATGGATGCCGCTGTCGAGGGCCCAGAACTGGGCAGGGTCCGCAGAGACTACACGACCAATAGGAGTGTACATGTGATGGTCAAGAAAGTACTCCATAAGAAGGTAACGTCGCCACCTTAGGAGGCTTACCCGGCCGGGACCGTACGCGGCGTCTTCCAAAGACCGGCAGACGAGATGCATCTGGAAGCCAGGAACCTATGGCATCACCGGAGTCGTTATTGCCCACCTCCTCCTGAGTCAGCCTAGCATGGTTCATGACTCCCATCCCTTTCAGCAACCTGATGAACTCCTCCGTAGTAACCCACTGCATAGCCCCAGGAAAGGCAGCTCCCTGATGAAGCCTGTGAGAGCAACGACATCAGTAATATGGCACGCCACATAAAGCACTACGCCCTCTTCCCCTCGAGCTCCGCCAAGGCCCAATCGATCGATCTCACCACACGCCTGTGCGCCACAAGCAGCCTCCTTAAGCACTCCTGCAGTAACTCGTCTCCATCAGCTGAGAGGCTGTGACTCGATTGTACGGAAGGATGGAATGACGTCGGATCCATATTATGCCAGAATAATTCCGTGTGAGAAAATATGCACATGGTCAACCACATGTGTCGCCGATGATATGAAACTTGTGAGGAAATTTCGGGAAATTCTCATTGGTTTCTGTACATTTTCACCCCACTTCGTATATATGTAGATCTCTATGATAAGCGAGGAAATTTCCGAGCTCAGTTGAAGAAAGCGAACATATATTCCAACACCGGAATAGCTACACTGTATATCACTGCGAACCCACTAAGGCGTAACATACAATCGTTAGAGACCCCTCACAGCACAAACGGGAGCCTCCCTATGTGATCGTTGATATCGCACGGGTTCATGCCTTGGCAGCTCGTTAGGGCGCAGTGGAAGCCAAACTGACGACAATGCTTCTGTTTCGTTTTAGGAGCCTCACCAATTCAAAAAAACCGTTGGGCCATCTACAAAGGATCGACGGGGACGTTCTAATTCAAAAACTCGACCGCAGCCTCGCTCCGCGTGAGCCATGAGCAAAATCGCAGTGATGTGGAATTGATAACATAACTCAACATAAAAACTGAGTTATTCACTTCGTATTATTCAACTCATTCTGGCCCTTATACTCAACAACCAGCTCGTCCCGTTTAAGTTTCATCGGCACCATCGATATACCAGCCAGGGAGAACATCAACCTTCCAGCTTGCATAGACGGCGACTGACGAGAACAGTGTCGGAAAATATATTTGCTCTCCTCAGCTTAGCTCAGGAATTTCCACACTGATTAAAGGAGTTCATATACGAATGAAAAAGCTTCCCGAAATTTCCTCAGAATTTTCATACTGTCACCAACACATGTGGTGGACCATGTGCATATTTTCCCACACTGGATAAGAGTGAACCCTTCAATGAGTCGCTCACAAATTCAGTGCTTCGAGTCACGGAATCATCGAGTGACCTATCATGTCCTCGGATTCGAATTTCTCACATGCCTAGGAGCACATTCTTCAATCAGTTTCCCATGTGAATGATTCTCCCATTCTTATCAAACCCTGGGGAACATTATTTTTCGAGACCCGAGCACAGTCTGTGATAATACCACTCCCTCAGTACATCCTCAAGTGCCCCGTCCTCGAGCTCATCAGCTACATATGCCACCCGACGTATGCCGCTTTGGACCTGGAGCGATGAGCATCCACTGATGGGCTCACACTGAGAGGAGATCTACTATGAATTTGGCACATTCGCAACATGGGAAGGCCGTCGCGTATATCCGGCAGTCTCGGACGGAATGCTGATTCTTATTCATAATGGCGTTGATAGTTGCATGACACATATACATGTGCCTGCCGGGAATCGAACCCGGGTGCCGCGATATGACATCTACTTCTCCTGAGCTTTATCCTCATGATGAGAGGCCCATGGCAGATCCTTATCTGCTATTCCTCGGGGCATCCCGTTGTATCTACCACCACACTTCATTTAACACCACTCATTCACCAGCTGCTCACCCGACAGCAACTATCCTGTTCTGGTCATTGACTATGACGACCCCTCCTCTACTCTCACGATCCTTACTACGCATGGCCGTTAGAAAAGCGACCGACATGAAGTAACTGCCACTATAATCTACGACTCAGTGGAGCTTTTCGAATACCACAACTCGTATTACTCGTCCCACTGGAGGTAGTCCGATCGAGGCGCACTGCTGCCCTGAGGATCACAAGACATTTAACTGCTGAGAATTGGGTTGAAAAACTGCTACAAGCCACTCAGCTTTCCCACCCCACCCTTCCGATGTGACAACAAGACACCCACACAGCTAAGCACAACCTGATGAATACCTTCGAGAAAAGCTGTAGTGATATAACAGTAATCTGACAATCAGTTTCAATGGTGTTTCTGCTCAGTCGGAAGTGCTTTTCAAATTGTACCTGCGTCCATCAAATCGTAACAAGGAAAATATATTCCGTTACCAAGTCCTATGCAAATTCTTCTTCCTGAGTGTTACGGATACCCGCTTCCCTCTAGACACTCTATGTTTGCATCCCTCTGGTACTATCTCAGCATTGAGAGTCGGGATCGATAGAATAACTCGCCAGCCATCAGCTGCGTCCGCCCATCTGAGGAACGCCGGTGCTGCACTTGGCAACTGCATAAGTAGAATCTTACAGGTCGAATCCAGTAGCTGTGAATTTACTATGAACTTCAACCGAGTCATCTTCCAGCGCTGCCAGCAACTGCGGGTCCTCTGAGACGACACTACACTGACAGTCCTCATCATGGGATCCCACCTGTGTATACCTTGACCTTCTCCTCATCGTCAAACCAGCTGTACTGCTTCACCGTCCTCTATACGAGCACTCTTCCAGTTAGTCGTGTACTATGCAGTATTACCTTTTTCATCACATTCCTAGGCTCAGGCGACAGCGATCGTGCAATCAACTCGGGCTGGCCACCGGTGATCAGACCCGGACCGGTCACCTGCAACACCCAAGCATAACAACAGAGAGCACAACCGAGACCAGCGTGGGAAAATATGCACCTGGTCAACCACATATGTTGGTGATAATATGGAAATGCTGAGGAACGTTTCCGAGTTTATCGTAGACTCCTGTACATTTCTACCCGAATTCGCACATAAAGTTCTATATTTAGGGAGTAAACTCCTAATCTCAGCTGAGGGAAGCGAGCATATATTCTGAGTCAGAATATATCAGTTCGGGGTTACAAACCCGAACCCGAACTATCAGAATATGTCAGAATTTCTGACACCGCCCGAAACTCTTCACCACTCACAACTTTAGCATCCGGAGGAACGTGGAAATCTCGAGAGTGCGCGTAGTAATATCTGAACAACACAACGCTACACGACTGGACCGATCAGCAGCTGATAAACTTACGATTTATCACCCTTTTCGGTCAAGGACTTCCTGAGCTTGCTATCTAACCGTTTCATAGCGTCGCTCTCCTCACTGCTCATACTGCTGCTGCTATTCCCCACTGGCACAGCCTTGTACGGCGACTCACTCTCCGGAGATGATGATGATGATGACATTACTCTACTACTGCTTTCTTGATGACCACAATCCACTTGCACGTGAGAACAGCGATAAGGCTAGAGTGGACCAAGTAGCGTCCACGATGGACAGGGGAAAAGGACAATGCAAACTGCAATCAAATCGTCTTGGAAACCTCCTCGTCGGATTCACAATATACTACACAACAAAGATTACTACAGAAACTCTTTTGTTATTGAGATTTTTAAATACTACTACCTCCTACAGCACTCGAATAGCAATAAATAACGATCAATCATTACTCCCCACACAGGCAACGAAACGGAAGACCGATGATGCTATCACTGATTTGTGACGAGCACCAGCGATACAACTACAACTACTTAGCAAAAATCAAAATCCTATCGGTAGCACAAACCGATATCAAGATTGTCATAAAGTCAATGGAGAGCACTCTCCAACACAATGATGAATCACAACATCATCGAACCTCGATAAGCTAACGAGCTACTAACGAGGCATGCCGCCCGCACTTCCTACATTACGGCGGCGAGTACAGACACATAGCAAACCATGGGTCCACACGAGGAAGATACAGATGATGATAATAATGATAGTTCGAAATCAATAGTTGAGAATAAGCCAGACTACATCCTTCTACCCAGAGTGTGGTCTTGATTATCATCTCGATTACTGTAGCGGGCTATTGCCGTTAGTAGCTGAGCGAACAGTCTCCAGCCCATGCAGATCTACGGATCAACTCACCAGTCGAGCTCAGGTCACTTCCATTAGTCCCCGTCATAGAATCCGTCCCAGAAAACCCTGAAGGCAGCTGACATCACAAAACTCCATACGCAAGGTCTTACCGGCACCCTGGGGAGTGTAAAGCTGTGGCGCAGACCCTTGCTGTTGTTGTTGATGCTGATATACAGCGGGATGCCCCATTGACCTCTGCTGCTGTTGATTCTGTAGTAGATGATGATAGCCATGAGCAGGGGACATCACTCCACCAGGTGGAACGTACCTATTAGCAGTTCGATAGTCAAAAACTCTTCAGCTGAATCTTACCCGCTGTTCTGTTGTTGAACCACTGGACTGTTGTTGGTATAAGCATTATTGCCAGTCCCAACGCTACCATTCCCCTGGTTAAGCCCGTTGTTAGAGCCGTACCTGCACCCGAGCACTTACAAAAGAGCACATCTTGTCCGTAGTACCCAGTAAGAGGTGATTGATGATGATGAAGATTATGACCACCACCAGCAGCAGCAGCAGAGCCCTGCATGCCGTAAGCATTACCATAGTGCGTGTTTGCCATATAGTGCTGCTGCTGCTGTTGTGGTGGTGGTGGAGGAGCAGTTGCCATACCCCATCCTCCGGTACCTAGGCGTCCACATAACTACACACAGCACTGCATCAACAGCTGCTGCTTACCCCGACCACTTCCGGGCATATATTGCCGCACTATCCCCCCCTGCATGAATTTACTAGGACCAGTACCTTCCCTAGTAGAAGGCTTCACCTCAACCTATGCACACGATGCATGATGCAAAACAGCACAACACAACGCCTTCTATATCAGCCCACCCATTTGCCGTCAATGGTATTGCCTTGGCCGTCCATGCCACCCTGTATAGCCGCCTGGGCCTCAGCTGGCGTCTGGAAAGTTACATACCCAAAACCACGAGAGCGACCACTGGTGCGATCAACTCTGCTCGAAAACAATACACCACAGAGTACTGGAGTAAGTCCCTTCCTACTTGACGATGCAATCAGTGATGACTCCATATCTCACGAAGTGCTGCCTGAGCCTTTCTGAAGAGATGATGAATCATCACGAGCCCTCCCAGACGCCGGCCAGTCCTCACCCCGATCGACCGTTGCAGGCAGCCCTCCACAGAAGACTTTACATGGGTTATCCTGCGGCAGCAGACCACCATTGCCGAGTCCAGCCGCCCCAATGGGTCCGAACCCTCCCATAGGGGTCTGGCCAACACCTCCTCCTCCACCAGGCATCATATGCTGCATCACCCCCACAACCGAATTAACGCCAGGATTCACCGGCTGCCGTAGAGCCGCCTGCGCTCGTATTTCCTCCTGCGACACGGCTCGTTTTACATCAACCGTCTTGTCCAGTAATATGTGCGAGTTGGGATACGATAAACACGACTGAAGACAACAGCAATGCCGATCACCCAAACGAACGTCTTACTCACTTCCAGGTCTTTCACATTGACAAAAGTGATGAACCCAAAACCGCGACTGCGGCCTGTGAGCTTATCCATCATCACCACGCTCTCCTCCAATGGACCAAACTGGCTGAAATAGTTCCACAAAGTTTGTCGGTCTACCAAACTCGGCAAGCCACCAATGAAAAGCTGCAATGAAAGGAACTCTTCGTTCATGACAGATCACAACGACTTGCTTACCTTTCTCTCCGTTACATTAGGATTGAGCGCATTGCTAATGTTGTTCATATTAGGGCGACCAATATTGTCCCCTGCTGTATAGTCCCTCATGCCAACCATGAAATTCTGCATTCCACCACCTTGCTGCGCCAACACCCCAAAGTCTTGCTGCTGTAACTGCTTCCCGTTACCACCACCAACTACAACGACAAGACGCATCACGGCGCTCGCTCCCTATCCAGCCTAGGCTTACGGGATGCCGCAACTGCCGCCGCCTGATGCATTGCCATTGCCTGTTGCTGACGGTCATGATGTAACATAGCGTTAGACTGGTGCCTTACTACACCAACGGACGTACCAAACTCGGGTATACTCGTAATGCCAGAGGCCACTGTGGGAGCCATCATAGTGTTATTCCCAGCTGCCAACGGGGTCGCTCTAGAGCTAGTTGAGGACATCTCGGGGGTGTTAGCGGCAGTACTAGAACCATTAGTAGCAGAGTAGTAGCCTTGAGCACTCTTTTGCGAGCGGGTTACTGCTAGTTCAGGAGTGGGAGGATTATAGCTGAAAATGATAGTCACTACTTATACCATAAATAACAACACTTACTCATTTCTTGGAGTTGTCATACTTAAATTTGATATTACTGCTGTTACTCTGTTATTGTTAGTACTATATAAGCTTTACGGCGATTCTAGTGATCAATACAAACGAAGATGTAACTGCTGCTGTTGCTGCTGTCTACGAGATTGCCTAGAGCTGGACTAACCTAAGGAGGTAAGCCAAGACAGATGAGCGCAATCAAACTGACACAGACAACGGCTTCCCTCTTTTGAAGCACTCAACGCAAATCCAATGTACAACACAGTGGGAATGGACAAAAGTCCTGCAAGGTGTAGTTGACACCGACGGTGGGGTAGTTGAATAGGACGACGGCGAGGAACCTAACAAAGAATAATTTATGTCCGATGTGCTCCAAAAAACGCGACGATGAATATCAAAGCCTGCTGTGCTCACTGTGGGAGAGTACGCACATGTTCAACTACTCGTGTTGGTGACAATATGCAAATTCCGATAAAACGTAGGAAAATTCTCATTGGTTTCTATACACTTCTACCCAAATTCGCAAGTGAACTTGTATAATTAGTGAGGAAACTACAGGTCTCAGCTGAGGAAGGCGAACATATATTCCTCCAACACTATTTATGCCACAGCCTGGCACCCGAGGTCTACTACTCCAAGGAGCTGATGCCCACTACCATCACTGTTCAGTTGATAGCTACTAAGTCGTCACTTTCACGAGGAAGACCAGGCAAGGACGAGACGATAACGGCAATGGCTGAACTACTTCCATGTGGTATCATGCTTCCACTCCCACAGCGTTGAGGAAATGCAAGATTGCAAGATTACTGATCTCTCATCCCCTATGTGATTGATAAACCTTCCTTTACTTAACACTAATACTAAACGTACTCTACGTAAAATAACCCCAACGATAGCGACAAGCAAACGCCTATCGCCATCGACGGGACACAGCGAAAGGGACAATACCATAGTCGCATCACCGACAATCACCACAGTAGCGATCAGCCACTAGCGAGAGTATATCAAATACAGCTACTCTATCATTATGGAGAAAGCCACTCCTCGAGATACCTCCCTAAAACAGGCTTTCATCATCGACAGTGACGAAGGCGTTCAATTTCCGAGCCCCCACAAGCCGCTACTTCTTACCAAAAATAATGTACAAAGGCTTTCATAGCGCTAATAAGGGCTGGCCCTATACTGAGGAGGTTGACCATAACCCTGTTGTTGAGGGTAGCCTCCATAACCAGCTGCAGGAGGAGGTGGAGCCGCCGGTCCATAGCCACCACCCCCCACGCTCTGTCGAGAAGCACCACCATAAGCTGAGGAGCCATAACCACCATATTGCCCAGAGCCAGCCTGCTGCTGCTGCATCATAGGCTGTTGTTGATATGCACTGCCACTGTACATGGGCCTAACAGCACGACTAACACACAGGGGCTGAGCCATCACTGAGGTTACGGTTGGGGCGAACGGTAGCCTCCAGTCTGATATGAGGGAGGTCTTTGGCCGTATCCACCAGCATCTCCACCACCAAATGACCTACGACGACGACGAGTGTGATGGTTATATCGAAAGCCCTGTTACCCCATGGGGCGGCCCTTCCCCTTCCCACGAGACCCTTCACGTCGAGCATGTTTGACCTCAACCTATATCAGAACAACACTGCGATACCTTCACTGCGCCACAAAATTACATGTTTATCATCAATGACGTTTGCATCGCCGCCAGCAATAGCCGCATTAGCGTCAGCCGGCGATGAGTAGATAACGTAACCAAAGCCCCTATGACGCCCGGTCTCACGGTCGTACATCACCAGGGCTTCAGCCACTGTACCATATCGAGAAAAGTGATCATGCAAACGTGCTGAAGAAACAACCCATGACCGAACCACTCACAAACTGCATCAGAAAAACTACCTTGGTCACAGCTATTGGGCAAGCCACCAACGAAGACCTTACACGGGTTGTCGCTGCCCTCACTGGGACCTCCTCTGCTGTACCTATCGATCCAACCATACTTCAGAGATAGATGGTATGACCCTTACCCAAAGTCGCCACTGCCTTTGCCTCCACTATAGCCTCCCTTACCCCCATACTCCCCCTTTCCTCCACTGTAGCCCTTACCACCTGAGGGACTTCATACTGCCCCACACAAGCAGGCCCTCACCACAGTACCTCCTTTCCCCCCATGCGATGGGGGATCCTGAGAGGCCCTCTTCACGTCAACAGTCTTCTCCAATAGAACATGCGGCCCGCTGGCCAGACAAGTCTGATACATCAGCCATCAACATAACCAACACAAGGAGCCCTCCTACCTCCATGTCGGTCAGCTGGCTATAGACAACGAAACCAAATCCTCGGGATCGCCCTGTGTTGCGGTCGTACATGACCATCGTGTGCTCCACAGGGCCGAACTGCGAGAAGTAGCTGTCCATATGCTGCTTCTCACAGGCGCCCGGCAATCCACCAATGAACAACTACGAAAAAAGCATCCTTCCTAGCGGAGCGAAGCATTCTCTACCTTGCGGTCATCAGACTCCCTAGACCTCCCAGACCCGCCACCAGAGACGTAATTGCCACCCTGCTGAGGTGGAGCTGTTGGCGGCACCCTGTCCATATTGGGGTAGGAGGAAGCTGACGGAACTCCACTAGTATTCATAAGAATAGAAGGGCGCCTACGAGGAGAGCTGGGAAGCCGTATATAACACAACATAGAGGCGCAACACGTGAGACGGTTGGTGCTTCAACGAGATGCATGATCTGAGGAAGCCACACACAGAGATACACTCACTCCTACTTTTACCTCCACCACACTGCGAACTTGAGAGCTACTGCTGTCTAGGACGAGACGGATCACATAATGTACCGATTACAAGGGCTACTATTCTAACGGCGACAACGACCAACATACTCGATCATTCCTCTCGATACCACAACACAACCAAATCATACGGCCTAGCCTTCTTCGAAGAACTATTTCTATCCCACAAAGATAGTAGGGAAAAAGGGAATATAGCGTTAGGAAGAGTCCATCATACGGTGGTCACCTCCAACACTACTATTAGCAACTTCGCAGACCTCAAGAGCAGCAGCTACTCGATACCATTACCACAGAGTATCAGACATCACGGTGAAGAAAGGCCCTTCATTGTTATTTTACGTGAGCTGCTGCTGCTGCTGCTGTTGCTGACACGACTTAGTACGGGCTGGCTCGCGAAGGACCACCATACGAGCCACCATAACGAGGTGGTTGCGAGGTATTATCTACACGAACAGGCACCCCCGTACAGTCCTCTGCTATTCCCACTGCCCTACATCCTCCCATTGGGGGCCGTCGCTGCTCTTGACGTTGATACCCCATACCACCGTAGCCGCCACCCTGCTGCATACCATACCTGAGGTCAGCCTAATAGACCCATGAAAGATCACCAAGCACCTCACCCCTGCTGTTGTGGTGGAGGCATCCCATACTGTGGCTGCTGGTACATACCCATCGGTCGTTGCTGCTGTTGCTGCTGGAAATAGGCATTGGATGCCGCCCTGCTAGCTTGCATCGTAGCTTGGTAACTACTGCTGACCAAATCGACGGTCATGACTAATACCACACCATGCCCTACTCGTCTGACCCTCTATTAAACCGTCCATGATCGCCATATCCACCGCCACTGCCGTACTCATTATACCCGCCGAACGACTGTCGTGGAGCCTCCCTCGTTGTGTGCTTCACATCAACCTGTCGACATTACTCCTACAAACTTTCCCCTCTAAAGCTATTACCCATTTTCCATCGATGACGTTGTTGGCCGAGTTGCTGATAGCGGCCTCAGCAGCAGCCAGATCCTCGTATGTGATGTAGCCGAAGCCCCTAGACTGGCCTGTCATCCTATCAGTACTGAAACCACCAAGGAAATGATGAATCAATGGAGGAGTTCCTATTAAGCCTACATCACTGTACAGTCGACCAAGTTGCCATACTGGATGAAGAAATCTCTAAGTACATCTGAACCAACAAGCTGCAATCCGAACAACACCGCTACGACCTACCACTGGTGACCTCACGTGGAAGGCCGCCCACGAACAGTTTATTAGGGTTCTGGTCTCGATGACCTCCCTTGCCCTTCCTGAAGAGAGTGACCAGTCATAGTCTTAAGGCACGCATCACAACCAACCCTGAGCTGTAGTCATCATAGCTCCTCGGTGCTCCACTTCCCTTCCCTGAAAGCCATACCACTCCATACACACTTCACGAGTCCCATGCCCTACCTGCTGACCGCCTCTCATTGGCCGTAGAAGTACCATCATCATTGATAGATCGTCGAACCTCCACAGTCTTCCCCATAATCACATGAGGAGCTGCAGCCACACACCCCTGATCGAGAATCCCATAACCTCGCCAACCATGCTGACATCCTTACTAGCATCTGCTCTTTAGTCTCAAACGTGACGAAGCCAAAGCCCCGACTCCGGCCCGTGAACCGGTCCATCATCACCACTGAGTCCTCTACTGGCCCGAACTGGCTGAAGTACTCATCCAACGCGGGCTTGTCAGCTTCCCGAGGGAGACCCCCGACGAAAACCTAACCAGATAGATAGCAACAGTAATGAACCAAGTCAAGTAGGAAGGACCTTCTTAGTATCATCCCCTCTCCTAGGTGGTCCATCATAACGAGGAGCTACTGGTGCTGGGTTGTGTCCCATTGGAGGTGCCGACGTGAGCTCCTGCTGAATAGCTGCTGCCGATGCAACGGCAGTAGCAGCCGCTACGTCCATAGGCGATGCTGGGGGCTCCTGTCGAGGGGTAGCTGGCGGTAAAGGAACTGGAACAGCCTACCACATCACGACTCCAAGAGGGACACTGTCACCGACTCGGGAACTCACCTGTGGCTTCTCCTCTGCTGCTCCCTCAATGGAGTTCTCCACCGGTGTCTCCTCAGTAGTCGGAGCAGTTCCCTCCGGTGCGGTAGGAGTAGCAGCCTCCGATGCTTCCGTGCTAGGCTCAGCCGGGATCGCCTCCGTCGGTGCTTCTACTGGTGTAGCTCCAGCGGCCGGGGCAGCCTCTGGGGTTGCCTCGGCTGGGCTTTCACTACTCGGCTCTGCCACAGGAGCATCAGCCACTGGCGCCCTGAAGACCACAATCCTTGGAAAAGCTATGAGACTTTTCCTACTCAGTGGTAGCGGATGATTGCTGGTCCATAACGGGAATAAAAAGGGGGAGGTTGATAACCGGCTTGGTGAACTACGAGGATGCATATCGATCAGCTTCCCAGCAACACAACGACTATGGACGATCGAGACTGATGGCATGAGCTACGACGACATGTACGAACGCCCAATGGCTCAAGAACGTATCCCCGCAAGGGCTCCAACTGGACCTATTCTGTATCTTCCATACTGAGCCACAAGATACCCCCCTCCCCGGTGTACGAAGCCTGCCCTCGTATGAGCAATGCATCACTTCACTGTCGAAGCTACCTGTGAGGGGTGCGGTCAGGTTCCTTAACGTAGGCTGGTTGGGCTTCACCGGCAATACTGATTTAATATTACCAAGTCGGATTACTACCAGTACGGTCGATGTATGCCCCACCCTCTGGGGTCTAGCGACCTACGGCTCTACCAATTTCTGTGGGAGCGCTTGTCAAAAGGGCCCAGTGACCAGTAGCCTCGGGGAGTTCACCTACGACCACGTGAATCTGCGATAGAGACGGACCTACTTAGGCTGGGAGGGCGACCTGATGGTGCTGACGATCTGAGAATGGAGTGGTACTTATTTAGGCTACCCACTATGCAGGTGGTCGAATGCAGCCCTGCCCACCCCACCTCCGCCAACACGGCTTGGTACCCGATACCCGAGGATAGTGCTCATATACAGAACGCTTCACCATCCATCCCTCCATCGCTCTCAGTAACCAGCAACAATCGGATGAGCCTCATGAGCTTCGCTCCGCCCAGATGAAAAATTGCACGAAAAGTGCAGCAAAAGTCCGCACGAAAAATTGTAAAAGCGCGTCTCCCGAGTTGAGGGACGGGAAGTCGCGGCGTAGGGATGGATGTGATGCTGGTGCTGCTGCAGTTGTTGTCTCTACTCACGACTACTTGACTTCTCTTCATCGGGGATTGTACAATCATCGATGTCAGCAACGTCGATTCCGGCATCAGCAGACGCAGGACCTTCGGAGGGGCTGGTGGAGGGTGATATGACCCCACCGACCCTACCTAGGATAGCGGACATTTCTGAGGCCTCTGCATTGGCCGCTCAGTTCGTTATAAAGCACCAACAACAACAGCAGGAGGCCGCCGCCGCCGCCGCCAAGAAAGCAACCTCAGCGGCAGAGACCAACAGTGCATCTGCTACTGGCACTACCGTTGGCAACGACTCTAATTCTCGTGGTTCGGTTGTGGGCGATAACGCCTCGCCCTCTACAGAGGCCCCTTCCTCTACCACTGTTGAGCCAGCTGAGCTGCTGGATAGCGAACTGTCGTCCTTTGTTGAACGGGTAGCTTTAACTGAGGAGGATCATCATGTTCACAATCACATACTAGGGTCAATATTGTCGGTCGCACGAAGTAACCTAGATATTGAGGCCACTATAGAGACCTTTGGGTCGGCGGCTAGCAGGCTCTCCGAGAAAAGCAGTGATATCGATGCGACGATAATATGTCGGTTTGCAGCGTTGAAAAAACGCTTTGGCGCCGCAGGGGACGAGAAGAGTCTGTGTTCAGCAGCCGTTATGGGTTTGGGAAAAGCGATTAGCAAATTTGAAAAGGAAGCGCCAGGTGTCGGCTTGAGGGTCGTGCAGGTGATATCTTAGGGTTCCCGGAGGAAGATTCAAATCATGTCCGATTTGTGCCATCAGGTTATTCCCTCTGCCAAGGTTCCGATTGTGGTGCTGTCATGGATAGGGCCCAACGGCAACGTACAGATTGTGGATGTGAGTATCAATAATCAGCTCCCTCTACATAACACTGCGGTAAGCTCCCATCACGTGTACCAGGAAGAGCACTGCCTCTTTTTATAGTTACTACGGAACTATGTGGAGATGGACAAACGTGTCCAAATCCTGGCGCTCTGTGTGAAGGTAGGACCTAGGGTCTGTTACTGTTCCTCAGTGGTGACTCTTCTCAGCGGTGGGCCAAACTATGTGGAATTAGTGACGCTAAGCAGGGTAACCTCAGTAGCTACAGTTGGACCTTGCTCTGCATATATTTTCTACAAGTAGTCATATTACCATCACTACTGCTAGCTATTCCCCTTGCATAGGTGCGCTCCAAAGGCGCTATTCTGCCGTCTTTACAGGCAATGGCGGCTAAGAGGCGTCAAGGGGAGCAGGTGAAGCACTATTCGTGTCCTATAAGTGGTCGTGTTTTTAACGTCGACTTTGTAGACAGATTCGGTAAGCATCATAACCTTCCCAGTGCGGTGAAACGGTACACTCCTTCTCCTCAGAGGCCACTACGGGAGATGACGCTTTCAAAGCAGCGGACACCCCACCATCAGAGCTTCTGCGCGATTTTTTCGTGTTCTATGACAGAGACTATAAGTGGGGTTCTGAGGTTAGTGCTGCAGCGCTTGACGATAGGAGAGGCTTGGTATCGTGATCAGGTGGTGTCCATTCGAGTGGGGGAGAGGCGAAGCATAGATGACTATCTTCATCTGCCGAGGCGGGATGCCGAGAGTAACGTTCTTATAGAGGATCCTCTGGACCTCAATCGGAACCTCAATTGTGTGTTGGACTATGAGGGCCGTATACGCCTCCGTCGAGCGTTTGCACTGTTCGCGGCCAAGGTGGCTGATGCGACGATGGAGGAGTTGTTGGTCCAAGCCAAGACACTAACAAGGATGAGAACGGGGCCAACGGCAGCGGTGATGGCAGCGAAGCATGCCCAGAGTGCTACTATGAGTGGTCCCCATGACGCCAGAGGTCATCCGGGTCTTACTGGTCCAACCTTGCAACAGCATACGGCAACTGTGTCGTCGCAACCGCAGGCTCGCCCTCGAACAATGGAGTATATGCGGTCGGGCCAAAACACAAGTCCAGAATACCAACCACGGCGAGGCCCAGGGCCAGGACCCATGGTGCAAGGGCAAATGGGTGCCGCTGGACCAGCAGGGTATAATATGGTGGGTCTCGGAGGACAGGGGGAAATTAGAGCGCCACCTAACCTGTTGTTGAGCCCTGTGAAGGACGGGCCTGGGGCGACTAGTGGAGTCGAAGGAATTAGAGGCGTAAGGATTCAGCAACAGCAGCAGCAACAGCAAGCGTATAACGGTGGGAGTGAAGTGAACAAGGGTGGTCCTTATTATCAGTATGGTCAGCAGCAAAAGGAGGCGAGCGTCGGCGCCGCCGCCGCCGTTCAGAGTTATATTATGCCCCCGCTGGGTTACTACTTAGAATTGCAAACTGATGGTCATAATTGGGAGATTGTCGACCGATGGTGATGACGACTAGCATGTGGGAGAGGAGATGACTGCTGCTATTACTACAACTACAACATTACGACGAGGGCTCGTGTTCTCTATGGAGTATTTTTCATCTTCTTCAGCAGCAATCCTGAATGATGAAGTTATCTAACTTTTATAGGGAACATTATCGCTATATAGGCCTCGTTAGTGCGACGCTAACTCTCCTCTTTGTGCCGTTGTTAGTGATGATGATGGTATTGCCTCCTGGCCCTACCTCCTCGCTCACTGATCTTGAAGACCGCCGCAACACGCCTATCTCAATCGTTTGTTGGTCGTCGTCGTCGTCGTGATCTTGGCATCCTTTTGTAGCTTCTAGTCCCATCTTGCTATTGTGTGTTGCGGTGGCGGCTATCCCAGCTATCATCGTCATATTGCTGATGGCCTTCACTAATCGGCAGTAGATGTTGTTGATGTATGACTCGCCCTATCGTCATCATAGTCTATCACTTCTCTTGTTGTGATGCCACAACAAGCGGAGGCCGCCGCCCTCTTGGTATTCCTTTCTACCTTCACAGCGGCTGCCACCACAGTAGACGATGATGATGGAGATTACGTCATCTATCCATTCAGTGGTCTCGGTGGTGGCTTCACTCTCACGATCTCATCACTAAACGTCTTGTGTTGTACCAATGCGAGTGGGGAAGTACATCCTTATGATGCTTCAGTGTAGCCTTCAAGTGTCTTCTTCGACCTACGACTCACAGGAGCTCTCTCTAGTGCATGGTGAGTGACCTCTTGAGCGAGGCCTCCAACATAGTGATGAGTGTTCAGGCTATGAGCTCTAGCAAGTTTAAACGGAGTCGGGCGAAAACGCATATTTGCGACATTTGTTGGGGAGATGAAGATGAGTGTCTCTGTCACAAGTCGGCTGAGGAGCGCCAGGCCCATGTCGCAAGCTTGCATTCGATTGTGAGTGGTAAGGTTTCGATGAAAAAGACTAAGACAAGTAGCGTACTGGGCGCGGCGGCTACTACCACTGAAAGCAGCGCTAATGAGGTCATCGAAACAGCTATACGGTGCATCACCCATGATCGAGATGCTTCTAATGTCGATTGGAGTAACTTCATAAGAACCTCCAAGTACACGCCGCTAACCTTCCTACCACTCAACCTGTGGTATCAATTTCACCTCTTTGCGAACATCTATTTCCTCGCCGCGGCAGCTCTACAGTGCATACCATCAATCAGCGACTCTGGAGGCCAGCCCTTGTTGCTCCTACCACTCATCTTCGTCTTGGCTGTGGCCGCCATGCGAGATCTGGCTGAGGACATACAGCGACACAAAAGTGACAATAAGGAAAACGGCAGGAAAGTCATTCGTGTTATGCAGCAGCCAGACGCTCTTGGCATGTACACAGAGGAGGTCACTTGGGCTGACCTTGGCCTTGGCGATATCGTCAAGGTCAAACGGGGTGAGGGGTTCCCCGCTGACTTAGTGATGCTGAGCTCTGAGGACGAATCGGGAATGGCTTACGTTGAGACCATGAATCTTGATGGGGAGACCAACCTCAAGCCTAAGATGTGCAATGTGGACCTTATGAACGACATTAACGATGAAAAAGATGCTGCTAACTTCATGGCTGCTCTCACCTACGAGAGGCCCAACACTAATCTGTATAAATTCGATGGCGAGATGACGACCAAGGGGAAGACGTACCCGCTGACTGTAGATCAGTTCTTGCTAAGGGGCTCGACCTTACAGACTACTGCTTATATATACGGCATTGTGGTCTACTGTGGTGATCAAACTAGGATCTTCAGGAACTCTGCCGACACGGGTACTTGGTAGCTTTCAGACTGTTACGAATTGCCGGTGGTGTAGGTACTGGTCGCGACAAGTTGACGAAGCTGATGGCAACCTATAACCACCACGTTATTACACTCTTCATCCTGCAAGCTCTAATCTGTATAACCGCCGCAGTCGCCAATGCTGTCTATACCACTACTGAGGACGACTGGTGCCGTGCCCTTCACCGAGAAGGCCAGTTGAGTGGCTCTATCAGGTATCTCGATGTCAACGCCCACGAGGGTAAGGATGGTGGGGAAGTGGCCCTCGATGCGTTGAAGGTTGTTGGCACTCTTCTACTACAGTTCACTTACTTCGTCCCCATATCACTACTGGTAATAGGCTTCCTCCTTGTTTCTGACTGGATTCTCTTGGCGCTCTCAGGTGACGTTGGAAATTGTCAAGTTCTTCCAAGCCAAGTTCATTAACGAGGACAAGAACATGGTCTCTGGAGGCAAGCACGCCCTTTATCAACACTGGGGCTCTGCCCCTTACCTCAGGTCTGGGGGCAACAGCCAATAGCTCAACACTAGGAGAAGAGTTGGGTTCGGTTACTCACATTTTCAGCGACAAGACTGGCACTTTGACGCAGAATCTCATGTTGTTCACGAGTAATACCGTTTCTACCTACCCCTGGACATGTATGACCATCTAGGTGCGTGTGCTATCGGCACTGGCGGCTCGGAGTCACCGCTTCTAGTGCGGCAGTCACAACAACAGGGAGAGCCTATGGGAGATACCAAACCACGTAGGCCCCTACAGTTTCTAGGCACCTATCGGGCTCGGCAGATGCCGCACCCCGTGACCATCATGTTGGCACTGATTTCGACATAGACCTTTTCAAGAGGATCGCACATTCTAGCTCTGGTGTAGTGCGGCAGAGGTGAGCTATAGCCACAGTAGAGGATGAATGGAAACTCCCTTCTGGCCAGGTTCGTGGACTTCCTTATTTGCCTGTCTGTGTGCCACTCTGTGTTGATAAAGGCTGATGATGATGACGAGGAGCAAGAGGAGGAGGAGGCGTCTGGACGAGGAGCTGTAGACGGTGCTCATGTCCATTCTGATAAGCTGTACTCGGGACCTCATCACTGTTCGGTTCGTTGGATATTATTGTTACCTAGATACGATGCCTCTTCCCCGGACGAGTTGGCCCTAGTGGCCGGGGCACGCGAGTTGGGCATGGAGTTTGCAGAGCGACCCACTGTGAACAGTGTTAGAGTCAACCTTAAAACCGACTTCGCCAAAGAAGTAGTTCTAATCTCGTTTCCCGTTCCCGTGACGAGCCTTTTTCAGTTGATGGGAGTCGACGCCAACTACCTGGATTTCGAGCTCCTAGAAGTCATAGAGTTTGACAACGACCGAAAACGCATGAGTGTCCTCGTGAAGGAGAAGGAGCCGGCCAATAAGTATCATTACGTGATACCATAACTCTCCCTAATTTGTTTGATCACAGTCCCCATGCTGCGGATCGTCGCCATGTCCAAGACCGGGTAGCGGCCAAGCCTCTCGGGCAGAAAGTTAGAGAGGTAGACTGGGCATGGCCTCGATTGGAATATGCTATGATTGTCTCCTCAGAGTTGCCCTCATCCGCGCACTCTCCTCCTCATCAAGGGCGCGGACTCCTCTATGCTGGATGTCGCAGTGCCGCTCTCGAAACACGAAGGTACTTCCCGCTCGGGGTTTGTGGTCCTCACTATGTGGCAGATGCTGAGCTTTCGGAGACGTTGGGCACTCTAGCGGCTAATGGTTTGCGGACCTTGGTCTATGGTGCGAGGGATCTCACAGAAGATCAAGACTTCGTTATCAAGTCGGTGGAGTCCGCGAGGGCCCTCAGGAATCGACTCGCTGTAGGTGGCGAGAGTCCTACTCTGCAGCTCGAGGCAAGATAGGGGATGATAAGAAGAAGGCCGTACATGAGTGCATGTTGAGGATGGAAACCAACGTGGAGTTGGTGGGCAGTACTGGTATAGAGGACAAGCTGCAGGTAAGTGGTCGAGGAGGTAGGGGTGAAGGACCTGTGCTGTGGTCAGGACCAAGTGCCTGAGGTCATAAAGGAACTGCACTCCGCGGGCATAAAACTGTGGGTGCTCACTGGTGACAAGATAGAGACGGCTATCAACATTGGGTGGGGTCCTGATGGTGACCGCGACCAATGACGATCCTCCGCCAGATACAGCAGCAACCTCCTCACAAACGATGTCTACAATCAGATTATTGATTCTACCTCTACTAGGGACATCAGCGCGGCCTTGTGCGCTCTTAGCAATCTCATTGACTCTAAGTTGACCACACGAGCCGCCACTCTGGATTGGGACAACGAGGCGGAGGCTAAGTTGGAGAAGGAGGGGTATATCGCCCATTCTGAAGTGGACCCGGAGGACGTCGCCCTTGATGAAGTGGAGGACGAGGAGGACGTCGCCCTTGATGAAGTGGAGGACGAGAGGACGTCATGGCTAGAGAGGAACCGGAAATGGCGAGTTTCCGGCAAGTGGCCATCACGGTGTCAGGGGATGCCTTGGCGGTTATTCTGAGGCATAGGTAGGACACGATGTTGAGGAGGAGAAGGTTGGCTATTGGAAAGTTTCTTAGAGTTTTGCGACTCAAGTTTTTCCGTCTAGCGCTCACACACTGTGTCACCGTTATAGCCTGTCGAGTGTCACCAAAGCAGAAGGCGGATGTTGTGAAGTATCCCTGCCCAGTGTATCAGCTAGAGGCTCGTATGCTCCTCATCTCAGGTGGAGTGGAAGCTACCTGCCAGCCAACACTATGTTATCGATCGGGGATGGGGCCAACGACGTGGGCATGATTGTCGTTGCGGACGTTGGAGTAAGGGTGCAAGGAATCTTTATAGTGAGTAGCAGGATATCTTGCATCAGGTCGGTCTCAACGGCAAAGAGGGAGCTCAGGCGGCCCGCTCAGCTGACTACGCAATACCAGAGTTCAGATTCCTCCGGCGCCTCCTTTTCCTGCATGGTCGGGAGGCGGTACGGAAGAACTCAATTTTCGTCTACTACACGGTTTACAAGAACGTTGCATTCTCTTTGCCCACCTTCTTATTGGGCTTCTATTCCTTCTTCTCGGGGACTAACCTCTATGACCCCATCCTCAAGCAAGTGTATAACGTCCTCTACACGGTCTTCCCAGTGCTTCTTCACGGCGTCTTCGATCGAGACATGCCGGTCTCGGTCCTGGCTAGATGCGCCTTCCTGTACAAGTTCGGTCACCGTACCTTCGGCAACTTCGTCCTTGCTCGTTGGTTATTCGGGGCCCTCTGGACGGCTCTATGGTGCCTGATTCCTCCACTGTTGGTGCTCTATCCTGAGTCCTACCATTGGGACGGCAATACGAGCCCTTCTGACCACCAGGTTGGTCTGCTGGTCTTCTTCGCCATGGTCCTTATATGCAACATCACCATGTATAAGTTCACTAACGTGTGGTTTTGGTTCATCCATGGTGGCATATGGTTTGGCATATTCCTCTTCCTCATCTGCTGGGCTGCTGGCTCTGTAAGTTTTCCCCGTCTACCACTCGACGACCGGATCCAACTCGTGCAGTGTTGGGATATATATTCGCTCCTCTCGACTGAGCTGGGGAGTCTACACATCACTTTGGGTAGAAATGTACAGAAACCAGCAAAAACTCCTCGAAATTTTCTCAGAACTTTCATATTGTAACCAACACATGCAGTTGACCATGTGCATATTCTCCCACAGTGAGCTCCTGTTTAAGGCCTGCACCCCGACTTTTCAGATATTCGGTGACCGGTTCGACGGCTCCTTCCTGAACACCCTCCTCACCCCTCCCGCCATCGGCTCTCTTATGCTCAGTTGTGGTGAGTCTTTATAGTGCATCGTTTTCTTCCGAGGTTCCATGTATAGGAATGAGCCTGATGCCTCTGGTCCTCCAACACCAGTACTACGGTCTGTTCTTCCCGTCCAACTCTCGCGTGGTCAAGGAACGCTTGCAGCTCGGGGTAAGATGATCAGCACTTGCCGTGGCAGTGTGTTATTCGCAGGCGCGGAAATTGGTCGCTGTGAAAAAGGATGAGGAGCAGCCAGAGTGGCAACCCGGTGGTCGCGAGGGCCCGAGAGGCAGCAGGGGCAGCCTCCTCCGCAAGACGAGGACCAGGAAGTCGCTCATGTACACCTCGATACAGGGAGCGCCGCCGCCGAAAGCGCTACAGTCTATGGGGGGATATGGCTTCACTGAGAATAGCAGTGTGGACAGGATCGGGAGGTCTGTTGGTCCAACGTTGGTCACGTGTGGAGGCCATCCTCGCCGTAGGTACTCTGTGGTGGAAAGCACCAGCAACCGTCCCCGTGCTTCACTACGGACAAATCGAGCATCGAAGCGCAACAGCCACCTCGTTACGCTGTCGGCCGGTGGCATTCAGAAGTAGAAATAGAGTTGTTTGCGGTGGAGTGCTTCTGCACTCAACTACCTTGTGTATACCATGCTTACGTTCATGCTGTGTAAATAGTGATGTCATCGAACCTTGACATTGTTCTGTGTTATGCGGGAGGATTCATAAGTAGTCAGTAGCAGTATCCATGCCTGATAGTGAGGAGAGTCGGAGTATACTGCGCAGATGGGCCCACCGTATACTCGCCATATTACCATCTGGGGTGAAGTGGAATGATCTCCCGGCCAAGACGCGGCGACTCATCCTTCTCGCTGTAGCACTTGGTGCGGTTGCCATCGTCACGAGAGCTCGAAGGCGCCGACTGGGGATCTCCAATGCCGCAGCCAAGCCTGAGAACATCAGCTTATCCGCATTCCTCAAGGCCTGCGAGGACGGCCTTGTAGCTTCGGTGAAGGTCTCTCCAGGAGGCATCATACAATCCATCGGCTCTAGCGGGGTTGTTCAGTTGACTCGGCTGGTGCCGGGCTCACAAAGCCACGTTTTCAGGACCATCGCTACCTACTGCAAAGACTACAGCTACTTCGTCCCTTCTGCTACTGGGCAGTCTATTTTCTTCCGAGCATTGCAACAAATAGGTATACCATTGGCCCTGGTGTACCTCTGGTACCGACTTCTTATGAAAATTCTCCACAAGGACGAGTCGCATGATTTTGGTGGGGATCGACGGTCCCGAATACCGAAGACTACTTTCAATGATGTCGTCAGTCCTACAGCGTCAACAGAATTGAGGGAAGTTGTCGAGTACTTGAACAATCCCCGAGCTTTCTCTCGTCACGGTGCACGCCCCATCAAAGGCGTTCTCCTCTACGGCCCCAGTGGTACAGGAAAGACCCTACTAGCCAGGGCAGTGGCCGGAACAGCTCACGCTGCATTTCTCTCAACTAGTGGGAGTGAATTCATAGACACCTACGTCGGTCGGGGTAGTGCACGAGTCCGGGCTCTCTTCAATCAAGCTAGGGCGTTGGCGCCTTGTGTGGTGTTCATCGATGAGATTGATGCACTTGGTGCTCGCGGTGCTGGTGACTCCCGTTCTGGTGGTGGTCATGAGGAGTATGTACAGGTGGGCAGCTTCTGAGGTGCTTCTACCTTTTATTTGTGCTTCTTTAGACGTTGAACCAATTGCTTGTTGAACTGGATGGTGTTTGCAATCATGATGGAGTGGTGGTATTAGCAGCGAGTAATCGGCATGCAGCGATCGATCGAGCTCTACTCAGGCCTGGCCGCTTCGACAGGTGAGTCTGGATCACTAGGCTTGCCCCCGATAGTGCTGTCCTTTCATGTAGACATGTATTTTTGAACTTGCCGACCCCGGCTGAGCGATGGGAAATAATTCGAATACACTCGCGTGAAGTTCGATTCGAGCAGAACGTGGACATCCGAGTCCTCGCACAGGCCACGGAGGGCTTCACCGGAGCTGACTTGGCTAACCTAGTCAATGAGTCGATATACCTTTCACTGAGGTGATGGTCGCTGAGTACAATGTGACCTTCTTGAATACTCCTTTCAGGACCGGCGGCAATGGTCTCGTACGGGAATGTGATCTGCGCTCGGCCTTGACGAAGTGCAAACGACTCGTTCAAGACCGAGAAGAACGTCCGTCGGGTAACACAATGGTGAATTGATTGACCAGACCGGCCGATTGGGCGTCATCATTTCTCAGCTTCCCCGCCTCGGACACGCAACTTATACCCTATGAATTTCTACTCAGTCACCTCATAGTAGTTTGTATAGTTTCCGATATGATGAACATGTTGCGTAGTCGTGGACAGTGCGAAAAGCCATGGGCGCCCACATGTATAAGTACATGACATATGTTATATTAGCATCAATCGAGTGCTGCGGATAATGATCGCACGTTGCCAGTGAGTCATTCATAATAGCAACCGGTTGGCCCCCCTGCAAGGTTGCCTGTGACTCGCAACAGAACAGTCTATCGTATACAGAAACACACTGTCACAGGAACATGTCCTATCGGAAGTAGCCAGCGCTTGACGGCATCATGCTCTCTGTCTCAATATGTATCCTAGGGGCATTCGGACAGCTTATGGATGCAGCCTTGAAGTACGGCAGGTCCAATACTCGTGCCCCTGAAAATAACATCAGCAGTGCTGTGCTGCTGACTGTCAATTACTTTCATCGCCGCCGCCTGATAAAGAGGATATCCCTCCCATCAACTTCGGCAACATGGTAGTGAGCTTCGCCAATTCTCCTGTCTTCCGGACGACGGCCGCATTATCACCTGCCTCCTTCGGCCTGTTCCGAAGGAGCTCTTTAATCTGCCGTATCACATACCCCACGAGAAGGCTGAACGATCTAGTCCGTACGAAGAATCGCATGTTCTCCAGGATCTGGTCATTGGACATGTTAGTCTTTCCGAGGTCCACTCGGATGTGGCCCTCTCCTTCGGCACGATACTCCACTTGACTGCCCGACTTTGCGTCAATCACAGCCTGCTTCAAATTCTGGACGACAGTACCGTTACGGGCGTTCGGCATGAGTCTCTTCGGACCCAAAATCTGTGATAATAGAGATGTCGGAAATAACAGAGTAGAATCTACCTTAGCCAATTTGACAACCTGCGGGATAACCTGCGGAAGAGCGATGACTTTATCGAACGGAAGCCAGCCACGTTCAATTTTGTTTAGTGGCTCACTGAGACCAGCGTAATCTGCCCCGGCTTCCAGCATCTCCTGAAACGACTCATCGAAGAGGTCGACTACGTTCCCCTACACTGGCCATGTAGTCAGGACAAAGGGCCAGGACTCGTATCTCAGTCTGAAGCCCATGAGGCAGCTGGACGACGCCTCGAACGGACTGCCTCGTCAGGTCCACTCGAATGCTGCAGTCGAGAGTGACGACTTCCTTGCTCGCGAGGGACTCACTCAACATCAAAGGTGATTCGACTGACGATATCAGTGTCATAGAAAGCTCTGAGGAGCCTCAATGCCTGATACGGAGTGTTCTTGAGAATGATATCCTCAACGTCTCCGCCAGCCTGTGTAGCATCACTGCTTGAACTTGGCGTCTGATCATCGTCATCATCAGCGGCCATACAGTCTACTCTACCCTATACTGCCGCCGCCGCTTGAGCCAGTTATCATGGACTAATGCTCGCTGGCTCGGAGTAGGCGTCCTCACGAAGGGCCGGTATCTCTTAAAACGTACAGCCCGGCACAGGAATCTCGAAGTCTCGAGTAGCGTACAGTCCACTGAAATCCCGAGGACCGCCGCTGTGGCCCGTCGCCGACCCAATTGGTAGTACAACATTCTCTGAAGGCGATACCCTCACCTCCCTGGGAACAACGCAAGACACAGAAGGCTGGGAAAAGTATAAAAACTAGACACAACGCACAGAGCAATCAATTCCTCTTCCCATCGTCGTCGAAGCTCAGTAGATGATCAGTAGAGAACCAATAGCAGGCTAACAGAGAAATGGTCACCCCAATGGAGCAAAAGACGCTGATGAACATGAGCGGAGCGAAGGTCATAGAAGGCAACACTGCCGGTAGAATCTGACCAGAAACAGTAATAGAGGATAGACTGATGCCTGCTCACCCATTGATGCATAACACAGGCCATCGCCGTTATAGCCACTACGTAGCGATGGAACCTTCCACCGTCGGCGCTCATGGAGCCAATGCAGCAATCGATCGACCACGAGAGCAACTGACAGAAATGACGTGACCGTTGAGGCAGAAGAGGCCGCTACCGTGAGGGTACACTTGAGGCCTAGCTCTGGGGGGGAGTCGGGTAGAAGGGGCAGCAGAGAGGCCATCATGAAAGTTGAGAGGGAGGCTACTGCTGTCACATAGCGAGAAGAGCCGTGGAGATCCCTCTTGAGGATAATCTGAACCGAGGAGTCAACAAGGGTCATTGGGAAGCATCGTACCTCCAACATCATAGGGGCCACGACTGTAACCAGGGCTTTCTCATGGACATGCCATCCGCACATGAATGACGCACTGCTACCTGATGGGAAGAGTCTCGTCGTGTCACCGTCCAAGTACGGCTTACCTATAGTAGCCCAAAATAGCAAGCTTCTTTGACTACCATGAGGCCGGCCAGACTCCCGGACTATACCAGTGAGTATGGGAAGATAGACGGCAACTAAGACAACTACGATGGACTTCTTTTGGCGATAGATACTACCAGTAGCTAGCAAGGCGTGGATCGGTCGAATGGGAGGGAGAACTGTAGGGTCCATCACTTGGACCAAACCGTGCGTAAAGGCCGATCCAGGGAGGCCTTTCAGCTTAGCCAACACCACATCAGCACCGTAGTATAGAGCCCTGCCATCAACGCGGTCAGCCTCCCCGAGTAAAATGCGGTATTTTAATTATATTTTTAGTTTCCTCAGCTGAGCTCAGAAGTTTCCTCACTAATTGTAGAATTTACACATAACTAGGGTAAAGAAACCAATATGAATTCCACAGAAATGTCCTCAGAGTTTTCTTATAGTTACCAACACATGTAGCTGAACTGGTGCATATCTCCCACAAAATATATAACTCACCAGACGTTGGGTGCCCAATAGGCGTGTGTGAGACCCCTGTCGAAGGGGAACATCCGGCTGAGCATCGGCTGCAGTTCACCGTTGTAACTAAGGAACACTATCAACCACGGCATACTCCCACACATGGCGTACATTATAGGCAGTAGAACTACAGCTGTGGTGGCGAGCACTACCACTACGAGTTCGAGGAGTCGACGGAAATTGAAGTTCCTTTCGACTCCAGTTTGATAGGATTTCGTGACCATACAGTAGTTGCAGAGGAGCCAAACACCGATGGCTGGGGCAGCGTAGGCGAAGATGTGCTTCGACAACACCTAAGGAGAGGTAAATCCGGAAGGGAAAGATGGCGGAGTAGTACGAGTAGTGTGAACGCTACTGCGCCACATAATACATTCCCACGCTGCATCAGCCCAATGGCTGAGAAGTAGACTCCCAGGAGCATCCCTGAGGTACTACGTCACGCGCCACGAAATTCCGATGAGACTCACCATTATACTGAAAGTGGACATGATCGATGAGGAGAAGAGCAGGCATTGCCAGCATATAGAGAAGACCAAGATACCGTAGTGTCTTCATAGGAGCTGAACCAAAAGTAGGTCCGGTACCGGTGACAGGAGGGTGGTGACACTTACTGAAGACACCCGAGGGTGGGCATAGTAATAATACCCCTGGTATCAGAGTTAGGTCTGATACGATGACCGTAAGTCGTTGGAATAATACCACGGATCCAGGAGCAACATCATCTTGGGCCTGAGCACCAGCTCCTGAGAGGGACACTGAGAGCTGGAGGGCACTACCTGGGGGTCCAGCATCTTCCACAGACTGTCACTATTTGTCAAATACGCTACGGCAGCTGCCACCTTTGCTAGGAACTTCTCGAAATACCTGATGCATCGAGACGGTGGCTGTCGCTCCAGCAGCTAACACCGCCTACGCGAAAACAGGAGGGTAGTCGAGGGTCCACTGCGACGGAGCCCAGGGGCCGTCCACATACCACTTTGAAACCGGCAGAGAGAAGGTCACCGCCAGCCAGTTCCGATGCACCTGGCGACACTGAGTAATAGGATCTCAGAACGACGTATCTTACATCGAAATCAGTGCTATGGTAGAAGGGTATCAGGAAGGACTTTACTATGGCTGTGAGCAAATACACAGCTGCAATGCCAACAACAGCAACCGCTGCGCTCTTCGAAGACGATGACGAGAAGGAGGATATCATCACACAAAGAGTCCAACTGCTTTGCTAGGCCATAATAACACAACGCTGAAATGCACGGACTAGGGGGAAACTATCATGGAACTATCACTAGAGGTAGCATGTACAGGTAGAAGGAGTAAATAGACAATACTTTAGTAACTTCAAGGGGAACTTCCCTCTATCCTCTTGGCAACACACAGGCGCTCTTCCGATTGATACCTGACCGAAGGATAGACAGAAGCTCGCGCGGGTTCGCTGTTGGTACTTCCTGTGAACGGCACTAAGATTGCGAGCATGCGGAGAGGAGTTGTTCTGAGGACGGTGCTGGTTGACGATAGTCGTGATAAAGACGGCAGTATCGTCCACTGAATGCAAGGTGCACTGGGGTTTATGACAAGGGGATATTACGCTCCTTTGCTGATATATTCAATTCGTCAAGAACCTCCTCTTGGACCTGTGTGGAGTCACTACCGCGAGATAGCGGTGGTAGGGCTCACCAGAGCCTTCATGGCTTTACGCTTCTTGCGATCACGCTTCATGTGAACAGCTACCCATGCACAGGCCAGGGCCACCACGGCAGGCCGGAATCTGCCACCACGAACCGATGCAACATAAACACTTCACTAACGCTACTTGAGAGTCTCGTACTCCAGCAATGTGAGGTCTAGAAAGTAGGCCGAGATGAAATAATACGGCCTTCGAAGAGAGAAAATCTGCGACGATACCGAAGACATCGTGACGACTATCGGACCCTGGGTGACCTGGTTCCATCTCCGGAGGTAGGTCCACGCGGTTGGCAGGTCGATACGGTAGTCTAATGCCTTGATGATAGCATGTTCCATCTGTTCGATTTGAAGGATATCATAACTAGGGTGAATCTATGGGGAGTGGTTGAGCGGGGGATACCTACGCCCCATCACAGATCCTCATGAGGGAGTCCAACTCCGGGCTGAACGAGTTTTGCATTTTGCCTGAGGTAGCCTGACGATCACCCAAGGTCGACATTGGCTTACTAGCAATCATCGCGCAACATATCCCGACAAGTTGCAGCTTCCCAACTTCAATGAGGCGCTCTGATTTGTATAGGAATCTGTGTACATCCTCATCATCACAAATTACACCTCTTAGAGACGCCCACCGGTCCACAAGGGAAATGCACAAATGTAGGGCCTCATCTCGGATCTCCCATTTCGACAAGACATCAACCAGCCAGTCCACCAGCATGGCCCGCATCCTCGGAGTAATCCTGTACTGTCGCTTCTCTAGATAACTGATCAGTTACGATGAACACCACGTTGAGAGGAACCAGCTTACTTCGGGTCGAGAAAGTCAACCTCTGGTGACACGTATTCAGCATCAAACTCGAACAAGCGGTGATACATGCTCTGAGCAATCTCCGCACAATACCTACTCACCAAAACAGTACAGCTCCTCACGGCCGTTACCACCTACTGCGCATCTCCCACAACTTTCCGGTCCCAACTCTTCAACTCAGACTTCCAATCATAGTTTTTGAAGTCTTCGAGCGCATCATCGACCTCTTCATAGGATGGCTCCCGAGGGAGCGAGCCAGGACTGCTAAGACCTGCCTCTGGCCGCCGATCGGGGGTGACGAAGTCGCAGACATTTCCTAAGCCCCATCTCTCCCCAGTAGCGAAACCCTTCCCAAGCAATTACCAGTCAAATACCCCACTGCATGAGGTAGCCCCTGGCCGAAGACTTTGCTGCTAGAGTACGACGCTCCTGTACTACTGGCGCTGTCTTCTCTGCAACGGAGCATGCTAGTCCCATGAATCACACCAACCGACCTGCTCTTAGTCACTCCGCCAACTACCGTCCTACGCCTCTTCAGAGGAGGTTGCATGCTGTATCGGTTAGCGACTATACTGTAGAAAATAACAAGCTGGGATATTAAGGCGATGCTCCGAGCTGACCTGGAGTTCTCGTTACCAGGAAGGTACCGCCTTGGTGCCTCGCTTGACATCTTACTGCTAAAGACCATGACCAACTCTGAGTACCATCCCAGTGCTACTTACACAACGCGACAGGCGTAGACTATGATGAACTGAATTCATCATCATACTATATGGGAAACAGAATGCCGGACCGACAAAGATGCATACAAGGAGCTAGGAGCGATGCCGAGAAACAAACCTACACTGGTGATGGTCGAATACATGTTGGTGGGAGTACTTCAGCATAGCTACCGCTAGCATGAGCACAATAACCCGTAGTACAGCACAACGTGCGACACAGCATAGACCAACAGAGTAGTTAAAAGGGGCATGGCGTAACAGCCGGGCATAGGAGGGTGTCTATACACTTCCACTCAGTCTTCTTTCACGAGCTCAGGAATCTCCAGCTTCTTGCCCTTCAACGTCATCACTGCTGCCGCCACAGCCGCGCCAACCACTGCACCGCCAATGACGATCTTCATGCGTTGTTGACGCTTCTTGGTAGCAGCATATTCGATGCAGTCCGCCTTGGACATACCAGTGCGACCGCGCCAGTGGGATTGGTAGACCTAACGGCGGTGAACACAATGAATAGGAGTCCCTCATCAAGCCTTACCCCAGAAGTGAAGTGTCTCCTCTCGCTATGAGCGAGAATCTGCTTCAAGTTGGTCGGAGTGACGTAACCATACCAGTCACCAGTATCAGCCACTTTCATGTCGTAGATGATGAGCTGAAAAAAGTAATAGCAGGAGAGCTGAGATCCATCCAACTCACGTTGCCAGCAAACTTATGGCCACCAATGTGACTGCATTTCCGCACATGAGTTCTCGGATCCTCCAACGCTTCGATGTAGGAGGCCAGCTCGGGTCCACAACGACCACAACGCTTATCACGGTTGTTGTGAGCGCAGACGAATATGTGCCTATTCAGTTGTTGCTATTTACACTAAGGGAATTCATTTACTGAGCATTACCTGGAGTTGGCTGGCACTGGCACGGCGTCAGGATGGGCGATGGGAGCTGGAGACTGCGACTTGTCTACCTCGATCTTCGAGAAGTCAGCACCGGCAGGAATGCGGAGACCACTAGGGAAGAACAACTGAAGTGATGAAGAGATGGTATCGGAATTGGCTTTGGCGAAATGATGTGTATTACCACATCGCCCTCCTTATCCTCGCCAGGGATGCCCTCAGCAATCACTACGGGGAAATTCTTCGGTAGATGCTTCCTCAAAGTATCCACCATTTCCTGACAAGCCAGTGCCGAGCTGAGGTACCCGCAACCGACTGTACCTTGAGCTTATCGTCCATAGTGTTGGCTTCCTTCGGCCAGGCTGTGTGCTCGCCGTAAATAAGATACGCCTGGCCGGCCAATTTCTTCATAGCTCCCACCACAGTCTCAGTGTCTGCCATGGGTGAAGCGATGTAGCCTACAGCTGTTGATGTCGGACTTACTCATTTCAGGGCGATCGAATCCACAGCAAGCACAGTTCTCTCCGCAGCCGTCATCACTAGACTCGACGGAGACCGCATCGGGAGTCTTGGTATCTTCACTGTTGCAGCACTGTTGCTTTTTACTACAAGAATTGGAACAGCAGGAAGATGATCCGCAAGGCATAACGAAGTTAAGTAACGTAAACTTGGTCACAAAGCGATGATGTTATTGAACCCAAGATCTGCAGCTGAAGCCAGGGCGCGCGCTACTTGCAGCGCACATTGTTACACTGGAAAACTTATGCATGAGTTGAGATTGCGACACGAGCTCGTGAGGACGCAGGCCTCTCAAGCCCACTGGTAAAGTCCCCATAAACTGCCTTGAATATGTGGTGCAGGACATCATGGTGAGCTAGAGGGAGACTTGAAGGAGAAGCAGAAGGCGGTAGGCGTCTGTAAGGGGTCGCCTCACCTCGACAAGAGAAAGAACGCAAGGAGCAAATATCCTTGGACGATGAGGTTACTGACACGTTGGGTGTATCAATGGACGATGGACAAGGAGGCACTACTACCATCCGCAACTCATGAAAATCCTCGTGAGTAGACCTGTAGTAATCCAGGACAAAATTCGTATCAAGACTACCTGCCGAGATGGATTGGGCCATGTCTCGCCTTACGTGACTGCTGCTCACTCAAAGTCATTAACTACTCGATTGGCGCTCTAGCCAGCTCTTCCGCTCGAATCACATGATAGGCGTAGCTTGCGACCCTTTTGATGTATAACCGGACCGTATGAACTCTCGTGCTTTGAGTTGGACAGTTGCCACTCATATCAATTAAGGTTCCGAAATGTCTGGCGGTGTCGGAGCAGAAGAGACTCAATAGCAATCATTCAATAACGTGATGCTAGAGACACCGTGGAGTCAAGACGCTGAATTTATCGAAGGAGCGACAGTGTACACGTTGCTCGGGCGTCAGGAAATATTCATTTACGACGTGAACACTGAGTGATGTGCGTATATTGGTAGATTGACAGCTGTCGCGAACACAACACAACAGCGATAGCTCTGCATGAATTATGAACCTTCCACCAGCCATGCAATTGGTTCACCGAACCAACAAGGCTTATACAATGTAGACCAAGTCCGAGCTAATAAAGACCTACACAAAAGTCTCACTCTCAAGCCTTCCACTGTTGTGGTATGATCACCTTGTTGTCTTCTTGGAGACTTTCCAGTCCACCATTGAACTCCGCGGTTGTGAAGACACTGAGCTTCTTCCGTTCAGCGAGAGCGTTGACCTTGTCACGCAAGTCTGAGCAGAGATGGTTGCCGAGGTCCGCTTGAGTTAGCCATCACCGTCAATGTTCATGAACTGCGTCCTTTCGGCAGAGAACACATCAACCACCAGCTCACACAGATCGTCGATTCTGACAGTGGATGGATGTCGTTATATCCTTGCAGAAGTAGACTCCACCTGTTGCCTCCAACCGCGACGGGCGCGGGTGGCTCAGCTGGTGCCTGTTGCACACGCGTGCGCTTAGATCGAGTTGTTTTCTGGACGTCCACACGCTCGGCCGGCCTAACACGATCACGAGGTGAGATAAGGTGTACGTGGAGCCCCTTACTCAGGAGCGGCCTGTTCTGCCTGCTTGTCAGTCGGTGGCGGGCTTGCATCAAGCTGACTCTGCCTGCGCTTGCGTGCTGGCTTCCTAGCTGTCTCGAATTCGTCTTCCATGTCCTCATCGATATCCTTAGCATCCCGACCTGCCGTAGCTCACCACCCCGCAGTATCAAAAAGTGGCACCTCACCTCTGGCTGCAAAGATGACTTCCCTCGCCATCAGAACATCATCCTTCGATACGTTAGCCTGGAGCTTCAGTTTCGCATGGGCAGTAGAGAGACGAATAACGGCTTCAAGGGTTCCTATAGGAGACCACCCATGAAATTAAATGCTCCTCTACTGTCAACTTTCTCATCTAGGTCCTACTACTCAGCTGACCCCTCGAAGCGTACGTGCAGTGACAGCGAGACCTTGAGTCCCGTTCTCGGCAGCATCAGCACTCTCCCTCCTCAACAGACTGTACAACGTAGCCACTTCTTCAATGGCATCCTCCGTCAGTTGAGGCATCGGCCTATTCTTGGCATACATAATATACCTATAGTGGGCGATCCTCCGGGTTGTCACTTTACTCCTACGACTACTTCTTTAGGAAATCCACTGTCACAGCATCACCCGTCTGTCCTTGGTACTTAGTGTATACATCGTTCTTGTCACTTGTCTTGCCCTTTTCTGATCATGCAATGAGCCTTCCCATGCAACCACACACCGGTGGTATTACCAGCGGCCTTGCCGACTAACAGAGGTTCTCTATCGTACAAGCCAGGTTCGAGGATGGAGGTGTGGTTCTTCGAACCTGGGCACCGTACCAATTAAAACCTCACAGGCTGGAAGGGCTGTACCATCCCTGCCGGCCGCGGTAATGGTCGCAACATTGACACGATTCTGGACTTGGGCCAACACCTTAAACGGACAGCCCTATCCCCAACGGTCGCTTTATAGCTGCCCAACCTGACTAGCTATCTTCCTATCCTCAGCCTCACTCATCTTATCACGGACCTGAGCGCACACGGTGAGATTCACCATGAGACCAGCTTCACTGCAAAATCCTACCACGAAGACTAGATCAAAACGAGAGAGCAACGAGTCGGGAAGAGCTATGTTCTCTTGAATGGTCCTGTTGCCGTCGAAATTGCCATATAGAGGGTTCGCTGCCGCCAGCACCGAGCATCTGATAGGCCAAATTGGGAAGTGGCTTCTCTTAGGCCACTACCTAGCGTTGAGGCTAGTATGTATCCCCGCCTTAGCCACTGTGACCGTCTGCTGCTCCATCACTTCGTGGATCGCTACTCTATCAGCAGTACCTACCATTGAGAGAATGAGCAGCGTCCCCCACCCCCAGCGACAGCCCTACTCATCTTGTCGAACTCATCGATACAAACAACTCCTCTGTCAGCCAACACCATGGCTCCGGCCTCCAGAGCCCGCTCGCCTGCCAAATCTCATGTCACCGGTAGCTCGTCACCGATTGGCAGCTCACCAGTCTCCCTATCCACTGTAACAGCAGCTGTCAGACCCACACCGCTTGAGCCACGACCGGTGGTAGAGATGACCAGAGGAGCAGTGTTCATGACCTGAATGCAAACCTTAATACGGTACTAGACTACTATGGACTTACGAAGCGGAGAAGCTGCGACTTGCCACATGAAGGATCTCCGATCAAAAGGACGTTGATGTCACCTGAGCTGTCTGAACCAGCCGACTCATATCAGCTATCACCTCGAAGATGTGTCCCATTCGCCAGGTTCTTCTCAGCTCCTCCCAGCTGCTGCAATAGCATACCCTTTTTCTCCCAATCACGACCTGAATTCTTCACTGCGCCACAAAATTATTTTCCGAGTTACTACCAGCGATAGAAGGGGCGAAGGAGCGAGACAGCACCTCGAAGGTGTCCTTGCCTGCAAAAAGATGACACCGTCGCTACCAGCACTCAAAAAGGAGAGTGCTCTTACGCTTGGCTATCTGTTTCATGAATTTAATATCTGCCTTATTGAGCGTAGGCTGCCTTGCCTGGATCTAAGCGGGAGCAATCGCCAGTGGACTCCAGTCGCACTCCTACTTGCAGCTGTTTGATCTCAACAGCGATGATGACCGTCTGGAAAACTCCCGAGCTGATACCACCCGTGAAGGAGGCTATAGGACGATAGACACCAATAACGGCGATACGGTCCCCTGAATTCGTCATGGGGATTAAGGCGTGCCAGGAAATGTCCTACCAGGTTTGGCCCTATCACACATATCCCCGGTACAAAGGACTTCAGCACTTCTCGGCAGCACTCCGGTAGGGGCTTGCTCTGGCATCTCTTGCATGGTGAGCCTCTGGAAGTCCTTATACCTGCTTCTATTAACTGCTAGGGCTCCCACCGTCCTGAGAGCTCACAGGCAAAGACCGTGCTCCCAGGAAAATCGATTGCCATCTTCGTCCTCTTTCGGCACTGCTCCGCCTGAGTAGGAGCTACTCTGGATAGTAATAAACCTACACAGCTCCTACCAGTGTCTGTAGTGGTGGTAAGACTAGTGTAATCCTTATGTTCCTTCGTTCGCATGTCACCGGTCGCTGGGCAGTAGTGGACCGACATGCTCAGGCGTGGTCTGAAGAGTGATCCACTTCACAGCAACATCCCTGAGGTCGATCGGCTCCGTCCACCTGCAGAGGCCTAGTCTTGTGACGATGCCCTCAACACAGACCAATTCCCCAATAACCTGACAACGATTCTACAGCTGGGGCGTTCCTAGTCGGACTCACCTCGCTGCTGAGACCACGTGGGGTGAGATGGTTGGCGCCGAAAACGCCATCGATACCGACACGCGGAAACACACCACTCTGACACGAACAATACGTAGGTCTGGGCACTCCCTCTGCCTGCCTTATTCTTGCCGAACGTGGCGTCCTCATGCAAGATGGCCTCCACAAGGCCCTCATCAAAGGCCGGCATATACAGCGCGGGATTCCTGAAGCATCGACAATCAACATGATTAGATTAGGACACAGTCATGGTATAGTAGATACTTGATGATCTTCTTGGCAAGTCCCGGTTGCCAGTCCTCTAGGTCCATGAGGTCGATTGTGAAACGCTGCCTCTCCCCAGCAAGAATTTCTCTGTCAAAAGAACTCCAGATGGAACGAGTACTGAGGAACTACCGGAACTGGACCATGTATTTCTGACTCTCCCGTTCGTCGGAAAGGAACTCTCTAACAATGACAGCGAAAGCTAGTTATTCGCATGTTGACTGCAGGCTAACCTGAAGGCCCGCTTGGCGGCATTGAAGAGCTCCTGTTCGTTCATCGACATGCCAGCTTGGATATCGGCGCCGTTAAGATCCGCCATATTGTTTATTTATGGTAACAGTAAAGTCACTAAGGATGTTCTCAGTTCCAGGCAACGACCATCCGCAGACCGCTCACTGAGCGGTTACCAGATATTAGCGGTGACAGCACCACTCAAGACAGAGAAAACCCGAATGAAATTAACAGACTGAACGCAACATTGAGTCTCATAACAATCAAATGGAAGCTGACTTTCAATACAAATCAGCCGGAGCAAGGCATCATCCGATGATCCCTGAAAATCCCTGAAAAGACTGCGGATTGTCAACCTTGTTACTAACAAAACGCAATAGCATCGTTGTACGGGGTAGAATCCCATATGTTGCACATAAGCATCCTAAGGCAACACACCATTTACAATAAGATGAGTTAATCAAACTAGTTAGAACCAGCAGCAGCGGCAATGATATCAGTGAACTGAGGTTTCAGAGAGGCACCACCAACGAGGAAACCATCAACGTCAGGGCACTTGATCAGCTCTCCACAGTTGGCAGGACTGACCGACCCTCCGTACAGGATGCGCATATCAGCAGCAACCTCGGCGCTGACCTTAGACTTCATATAGTTTCTGATAGTGGCATGAGTCTCCTGCGCTTGTTCGGTAGTGGCCACCTTACCGGTACCGATAGCCCACACAGGCTCGTAGGCGATGACGATGTTCTTCCAGTTCTTCACAATAGGGACGATAGCATCCATTTGAGTGGAGCAGACCTCGTCAGTCTTGCCGGCCTCGCGCTCCTCGAGCAACTCGCCAATGCAGAAGATGATCTTCAAGCCGGCAGCCTCGGCGTTGACGACCTTAGCAGCGAGATCCTCGTTGGTCTCGTTGAAGAGATGACGCCTCTCGGAGTGGCCAAGGATGGTCCAGTTGAGACCAGCGTCCTTGATCATGTCAGCAGTGATCTCCCCAGTGTAGGCGCCAGGGCCGGTCCTACTGCAGTTTTGGGCAGAGACCTGAATGTTCGATCCTTTAAACTGGTCCAACGCGAAGGAGAGGTGAATGGCGGTGGGAGCGACTACAACGTCGACGGCGTCCTTGTTGTACGTAGCCTCCCCAGTGACCAGAGAGGCAGCGAGCTCCTTGATCGACGCGAAAGTGCCGTTAGATTTCCAGTTACCTCCAACGAAGGGCTTAGGAGACATGTTGAACTGTATTCAACTATAGAGACGTATACTAATACCGGATTGCGTATTCAGAAAAGTGGCGCGCTCGCCCAAGTGATCGACTCAACCTGCACACATCAATGATGTGACATCATCCACCGAGTCCACGGTTAAAAGACATGAAAGTTTCCAAACAGCGGGACTAAGCCCTACAAGACCAACGCGTGCATGTACGATAGACAGAAGCCTCCACTCCGTTGCTTTCCTCCCCGACGCAGGAGATGTCACTTTCACGGTAACTACGCGTACACGATAGATGACGCGACGACCGAGCCCACCACGGTCTTCTCACATAGCTGACGCTTCTTGACAGGAGCGTATACGATAAACTACTCGGCAATATCGTCCGAAGGACAGCTACCATATCCTGAAACCCAAGCGACCCGAGTCATCGCCAACAGATCTTACTCAACTTCTCTCACGGTCATCCTACAGTCTCATCACCCTCACCCGTTCCCACAGCTGCATCACTCACCCAATCGGTATGTCCACTGCATATGATAAAATCTCCCACACACCAGTGAGTGGCTCAGCATTTCGAAGGGAGGCGATGCCTTCTAAGATTGAATACTTTGAAGAGACTTCTGTCTCCACACTCATGTCCAGCCATCTCAACCGATTGCAATCAGGCCAGCACGGTGTATGAGAATCCCACTCGAAATCGCTCGTTTCCGATGAGGACGTTGTCCAACGTTGATCGATGTCGTCCCACCTACTGCTAGCCATCAAACAAAAGCTACACCAGTCTACCGAATCGTCTCATTCATTGAGGAGTAACGCAACGCTGACATACATCTCCTGCGGCTTATGAATGGTAATGCCTTGGGCAGGATTCACAGCAGCTCGCCGAAGAACGAATTAGTCACCATTATAGCCATCACTCCACCTCGTTTGGCTTGTCGTTGTCCTGACAGAAATCACAGAGTGGTACTAAAGCCCAGTGCAATAGCATTAGAAGAGGCGCTGATACTCAATCAGACCGAACGTATCCAGTTGTCACTGCTTCGAGTAAGCGACGAGGAAAGAGTAGTCCACCACAAGAGATGCAACTCAAATTGTCATAGTTATAGTATATGCCCCTCGGATGTTAACACATGCAAATGTCTCACAACGTTGCTGAGCTATCTAGACGACACTGCTGCGAGACCACGATCAACGGCCAATCATAGCTATGGCAATTCCCAGGCGAAAATGGGGATAGAGAGGTCCTCAGTAACGACTGCACAAATGCTCGTGTGCTACCTTAATGCAAACATATATATAGTGGACATTATCCTTCTCGTCACCACCAATAGCCGAAGTCATACCCATCATGGGCTTGGCAACAGTGTGAACCTGAAATTAACCATTGCCATCCAACCGGAACGACGATAAAAGCGATACCTTGACAGACCACTGAAAGTCCGGTTTCTGCAAGTAGCTAAGACGGTAGCTCTGCTGACCATGAGATATGCATATGTAGACACCTTTAGATGGATTCAGAACCCGAGAAATCTACACAGGATGCTGATAGTCGTCGACTCAACAATCACTTCCAGCTGACCTCGCTCAGCATCTTCTGTGCATTCTGGCTGGATCCTTCACCACACAGCAAGGAATCAAGTGTTCCCTTATCGATGACGACATCAAACATGCCATCAGGAAACTCAAGTGCCCTGCGCAGCAGATCGAAGGTTCGACACCCACACGCGGTGTTTTACCTGCAGTCGGCCTGCTGGTAAACCATACCAGGCTTATCCTGATATCGCTCTTCCATCTGCTTTATAACGACATCTGAGAACAATTAAGCACCCTAGTGAAGAAGATTAACTTCATAAGATATACCAGAAATGTCCACATTCACTATATTCTGATATCCTTCTTCGTACATCTCCTCACTCAGCTTCGAGCTACCAGCACCAACGTTGAGGATCTTATCACCAGGCTTCGTATACTCTTGAACGACCTGGAAATTCAACAGTCACGTCATATCACTACAACGAAGATTTCTCTCACATCTTTGAGGCCTGCCCAACGCTGGTACCAGTCGAACGGCTCGGGGTCACGAGTGTAGCGCTCATTCCAGTACTCAGAGCGACCGTACTGAGCCATTGGGAACGAATAGGCTAACAACGAACAACTCCCATTGTGACACTGGAACTCAAGGAAGGGTGTTCAAGCTTATATGAACGCTCAAATAGTCAGTTGTAACACTATACTCAGAGTCGGTAATCATTACCGGTATTCAGAGACCTTGTGATGGTCACAATAGATCCTCCCCCATACACCGTCGCAGTCACAGTGCAGCGAGAGCTCTACAGGAGGGAACCTCACATCACATATGCCACGTTGAACCTCAATGACACTTCTCGTCATCGGCACTGGATGGATCGTTGATGCGACTGAAGAATGCTATACGCCCGGTGGGGTTGTGCTTAACAATGAAGAAAAACGATCTGTTGACTACCATCTCGAACGAATTCGGCGGTGGCATCACGAAGGCACGGTTCATGACCATAGCTGTAGCTGCGGAGCCTTCAGTTCCCTCCTCATTCACCTTAAGAACAGCCTTGTGGAAGACGTTGCTGATTTGCAAGGGACCATCAGACATGCCAGAATAGTCACCCGACAGCTGCAGACCTCCTTCCGCTAGGACGCCGGTCAGGTCCTCCACACCATACTCGGCTTCGAATTTGGGCATCATCAGCACGCCGGGCGTCCGTTTCATTCCAGACAGCCACGACTCATAGGAACTCACGTCGAGGACAAGACGCTTGTTTGCTGTACTAGGCAATACAATAATAGCCGAGTACTCAGGGTGAGTGTAGGGGATAGACACGACCTGGACATCACCATCAGAGTAATAGTCAAAGATCTTCATGCCTCCTTTCTTGTCCTTGCTCTCGGCCACCATCATTGGAACCAACTTCGACCCACCTCCCGGCAGCTCAAATTTCATAGGTCTAGTTAGCTGAGGGTTAAATTTGGCCAGCCAAGAATCCTTGAAGTAGGCCGCATTGACTAATACAGCGCCGTCAGGCGAGGGATCCTCGTCCAGAATGTGACCGATGAGATGCTTGGTATTATTATCAACCCAGCGGTTGATCTCAGCTGCAGTAGGCACTTCACGGTGTGCGCTTGAACCGGGCAAACGAGTTTCAACTGCTTTCAAGTAGTCGTCACGAAGCACCTCCGACCAGACAGAGTTGGCCAACAACATAGCGTCGGAATTGTAGTCGACGCCGAGGAGATCATCTACCGAGCTAACGCCAGTAAGCTTGCAGATGCCATCCGCAGTGGAGCCTAAGGTAAAGCTTCATATAACAAGGAACGGATGGTAGGCTACTTGTGGTAGCTGCTAGTAAGCTTACCTTTTGCACCTAGTGCTGACATGGCCAGAGTTTGGTACACTGATAGGGGGCTGATGACGATGTTGGAATTATCTTCGTCCGACTGCAATAGCTTGCCAATGAGGAAGAACGCCAGTAGATCCATCGAGCTATTAGTTAAAAATTGTGACATTATCCTGAAACAAATAGCATGCTCAAATTGAAGAGCGTCGTTCAACACTCTAATGGTATCATCACAGGCACAAAGCATACCCAAGTTAGGCTAGTGCCTTGTCTCATACATCATACGTTGTGCTCAGTCACAGTTAACTAGATGACGTTACCTCACTTCCATCGAAACCGAAGAACACGAAGACCTTTTAAACATCTGGCTCGTTCTTGAAACCATCGTTTCCAGCCCAGTGTGCGAGGAGGTACGAATCCGAAACGGAAAGATCGTATCAGTCTTTCTCTCAACCACTGGCATAGGTGCCCCAAAAGCACGCCGAATTCATTTCCCTAAGGGCACGTGATGGAAGTTTTTTGACGAAATTGACGGTTGAAAATTACAAGTTGAAATTCCGATAAACTCGAATTTCTCGTCGATTTCGAGGGCGAATGAGAGAAGTCACCCGCGCCAAGAAATCTTTTTTCGTTTTCTAGCGGAGCGATGCTGCCACATGGCGGCGGTGGGTACACAGCGGATTTACAGTTTCATGATGGTACATTGTTCGATGACTCGCTGAGTCGGAGCTAGCAAGGGGACCCAAAGTTTCCCATGTGCTCCACACCAGTAGGAAGAGCCATGTTAGTCAGCGCCGGCGACCGTGACCAATGACCAATTATCAACAACGAACTCTGTGTCACACGTGTGGTTGGAGATGGCTGCGACGGTGGGGAAGCCGAAGGAGCTCAATTAACAGGAGTCAGGCAAGTTCGATACGGCCCTGCAAGTCTTCCATAGCGAGATCTCTATAGGTGCTTGTAGAGCACCTCTCTTCCCACGGTGTGAACCCTAACGTTACCAACACTAGAGGGGAGACAGGGGGATCGGTGACCATTCCGGTTTAGTTTTGTTTTTACTGCACATTTCCATGCTCTCTACAACTGGATTCACGGGTCGAGCCATACCAGGGGCTTTGACTGCTGCTACCCGGGCACTGCAAGCGAGGTTCATCGCTGTCTCCGCTGAGGCCACACCTAACCCCTCTGCAATGATATTCACTTTGGAGGGTGGGAAACCAGTTCTCGGAAAGGTGCGAAAAGCATGTCCTTCGAGAGGAGCCAGTGTGGCGGTTCTCCACTGGCTGCCAGTTTATTCAGGGTGAATGGTTGAAGCCGTAGCTGTCAAGGAAGGAATGATCCCTCTCCAGATTCATGGAGTGGACAAGGTCCTATTGGCCGCTCGTCATGCTACTGTAACCAAGTCACCTGAGACTGACTGGGAGATGTTACAGCCTAATGTGGAATTGGTCATGTCTCAGTTCTTCGAGATTCCCAATGTTAAGCCGGTAAGAATCAACTTAGCGGTTTTATTCAGTTGAATCACTCACCTTCAGGTTTCTCCCGAAGCTATAGAATACACGCCAGAAGGCCAGGATCAGCATAATGATGAAGTCGTGAAGAGCATCCATGAGATACTCGAGCAGCGGATCAAACCATTCGTAATATGGGCTTCGGTCTAGGAGTTTGTGAACATAGGGATGGTGCCCTTCCTCATGTCGAAGGGATGTACGGAAGTCTCTTGTGGGGAATTTCCTTTCTTCCTACACATTGACGTTGGTATCGTCATCAGGTGGAGCGAGATGGAGGTGATGTAGAGTTCGTTTCCTTCGATGCGGATAGCGGAGAACTTGAAATTCGGCTCGTCGGTTCATGTGAGGCTCTTGGTCAGTAAGTTTTCATCGATACCGCTCCGCTGTCAGGTTCGGGTTGCCCTAAATCTAGTGTGACATTGAAATTCGGTATTCAACGAATGGTGTGCCATTACATCCCGGAGGTGAAGAATGTGACCAATATTGAGGAGTCTGCAGAAGGTGTTGACGCAGAAGAGGGGACTGCCGAGCCTCAGGCCTAGTACAGCCTCTCACCTTAAAGGTTATCATTGCACTTGCTGTTCTATATGTCATCGATTCATCACTTGATTCTCGAGAGTTGACCAGAGGCTTGCGTTTGGTGTGATCGAGGCTTTCTTGAACAGTACTTGTTCCTTCCTTATGATAACACTGACAACCTCGGGGATATCAAGTCCATTGAGCCGAGTTATAGCGTCACACGCACCCACTTCGCCGTCGCTGTCTTATGAATGCAACACGTCTACTGAAGACGAGGCCTCTCCTGTTTCTGAAGTGGCAGTGAAGGTCTCATCTGCTGCATCAACAGACTCCAATGTGATGATATTCTGGCTGAACAACGATAAGAAGATCCTTCCTAGCGGGGCTAAGGGAATGACTTTCGACAGCAAAGAAGGTTCATCCCAATCACCACTGGCTTTGAGCCTATTCAAGGTAGTACCGGCATGAGAGGGGGAAGACGCATCGATCTCTCACTTTTAGCTTTCGGGAGGATATCCTTTAGAGTGGGAGTAAATGTAGCTCCACAAATTCACATTTCTAGATTCGCCCCACACAATTTTTACGATGTTTTTGTAAATTTCGTGAAGTTTCAATTTCATATGATGACTGATTTCTGAAATTCTCTCTGTGATTTTATCGGTGGCTTCATGATCGGTTCACCACGCCCTACATGTTATTGTGGCAGTAGTAGTTGCTTTTGACTGTCAGTGTGAGCTGTCCATTGTTGTCCTCAGATTGAAGGTGTCGAAAGAGTGGTTCTCACCCACCACAATGTGGCAGTGTCCAAAGTCTCCTCAATTGACTGGTGCTTTGTCAAGCCCAAGGTGGAGTCGGTCCTTTCTAATTTCTTCGCAGTACCTGGTCTCCAATCGGTATGGACCTTATTGGGTCTCTCCCTATGTCCTATACGCTGGTCGAATTAGGTTTATCGATCTGCCTTGCAATTCGAGACGGAGGTAGAAGAAGCTGAGAAGGCTAAACTGATGGAGCGCATCGCTGAGGTGCTGGACGATCGAATTAGGCCAGTGGTAGTAGTAGGGAGGGTGCTCCGGTGTTTGCTGACTATTGCTTCGTCAGCTTCAAGATGATGGTGGCGATGTTGATGTAGCTGACTTTGACGAGGAAACCGGAGTGCTGAGCGTCCGACTGAAGGGGGCCTGTAAGAGAGCTATCGACTCTTGTTGTGATCGTTACTGATCTTCTAGGTGCTGGGTGTCCGATGTCGAGCGTTACTCTGCGCTTCAGAATAGAGAATATGCTTGTACAGAGCGTCCCTGAAGTGAAGAAGGTCATCAACATTGCTTCTACCGATGTTAGTCAGAACCCTAAAGAGATGGAATTTTGAAGCACGTGGTTGCAGTTCTAAAATTGAACTCTTCCGACAGTGGCACCGGTCATTATTGTAGTCATTTCCTTGATATAGTCTCATTAGCACTTCACTGGCCCGACTTAGCTTTTTCGGCATGTGGGTCAATCAGCTCGTGTTAGTTCTCTGCGTAGACCGGTGCAGAGCTCGATAGTACTCAGCACATTGACAACTGTATAATAATGAGTTCACGCTTGCCTTTCCAGGGCGAGTAAGATGACGAATTTTTCTTGAGTTTTTTACCAAATACCAACTCAATGGTGTCTATTCTTTTCTGCAGTTGACTACCTCAATATGGGTGCTTCCGAGGAAACTCCATCTTCCACTGCAATGCAGCCACTGTCTAGATTGGAAGGTTACCGCGTCTTGTATGTTCCTCTGTCGAAGGGCTCTCCCCTTACGCGCCAACTCATGGTCAAGCGTAACGATCAAGCGGCTGATCCTGCGGAATGGCCCAACGAGAGTAAGCTCAGGAGAGGGCCGGTCGCAGATCTAGCAGTGTGAGCTGGGAAATGTTCTGCGTAACGCTAATTTCGCTACCCTCTATAGTGTTCTGCTCTCCGTAATTTTCTTGGTGGTGTCCACATTTCGTCCCCTAAGGAACCCTTTTCGTCGCCCATTTGGACTACTGGGTCACCGAGAAGGCATTGACACGGCTATTCGAGGTCTTTGGAGACGTTGAGAGAGTTCGGATAAAGAAGGCTGTGAAACCGGCCCAGACTAGTGCCGATAAGGCGGTAGTACCTGCCCATCGCTGTCTGCCCATATCGGTCGCTCTTAGGACGGTATAGTGAGGGACTTAGTCTTTGGCCATGTGCTGTTCGTATCGGAGGAATCCATGACCAATGTTTTGGAGAGCCCTAGCGCTTCTATGGAACTGGTGAGCTGTTCACATGATCTTCTATTGTGAAGTTGTCGAGTTGTGGTAGGTTCACCGAGGGTTGTGCCTTCCCCTAGCTAAGAGTGTGCTGAAGACAGCGGAGAAAAGTGCGTTGCCCGCTTCCAGTCAAGTGTCCACTACTAAGACTACTATACTCGGCACTCCAGTTGTGTAGGGTATAGGACGCGATGCTCTAGTATTACACAGACTCCAATCAAGGTACTGTGATCCCCTCACTCTACAGCGACATGTTGATGTTGCCATGGCTGAGCACGAGGACGAGGAGGCTGCCGAGAAACGTAGGCAGCAAGAGGTAACACCCTGTCTGTTTGGTCTGACTCTTCTATGTTCCTATTGCAGCCCGAAGTCGACGAGGACGGCTTCACGGTGGTTCGTGGTACTGGTGTCACCCGCTCTGCAGATGGCCTTGCGGTTAAGGGCTACAGAGTCCCAACTGCAGCAACAACAGCCGTGGACTACGGCGAGCTTTTCGGAGGTGCTGCGTCCCTTCCCTTAGGATCTATTGATCCCCGATTTCATATGTGCTCAGGTATCGGGCATGGAGTGAGTCAGCAGCGAAAACTGGAGAAGAAGAGGGCGAAGAAAATGCAGGTGAGTTTGAGAATCACGAACTGGAGTAGTTATTTATCGCGGACAAGATTTGGTTTGATTTTCTATGCGAAATATTTCTGCGAGATGTTGGGAGTATTACACTGTGTCTTGGACGCAAGTCTCAGTGGAGAAGGAAGGGTTCGGTACATTTTGGCCGTTGCCAGGTAATGGACTTCTATCGGTTCCAGCACAGAGAGAGGAAGAGAGCCGAGTTCATAGAGGAACAGAAGCGGAACACTCAGGATCAGGAGTAATAGTATCCACGGCCGCATGGACCAGAAGGCACCGATCGTTTTCAGGACCGTCTCTGCGATGAAAAAGAGACGTCTCTTTGAGATTAAATGATTCCGTACCATCACATTTCCTGTCGAACTGGGCAGTAACGTTTCATTCCCACCTGTGCGAAACGCGTCGAGTTCATCGGGTGGCGCTGACATTGGCGGTGCCACCATCAGCCGTCAACAGATCATCGCTACTACAGATGTCCAGTATGAAGATCGAGCCTTTGATTTGGCGGGGAATCTTCCATGATCAGCTTGGTACGCACCCGCAACACTCCCGAGAAGCTGTCATCAGGCTGGCATGGGAAGGACCAGTGCATTAACCTAGAAGGGACGAACAACTGCATATCATTCCGACAGACACCAGTGGTGTCACACCACGATAGACCCTTTCCTATTGTAAACTTTGCCTTAATGCGTTTCCAGTGTGAGCCATGATCTACTTGCAGGGTTAACGGGAAAATCCTGTCCCATCCACTGACGAACGCGGCGCTGTTATAGCAGGAAATGTTCCAGAACCGTACAGAACTCAGGGTCCTCATCGGATTCCAGGATTCTCGCTAACTCTGGTGAAACTACCACTGCTAGCTGTTTGAGGCACCGCGGGCTCCGTCACTCTTCCGCCTCGAGTAGTTCACAGTTGTTCTTCCCTCTTCTCTAGCAATTGCTCGATAGGCATAGGCTTGTGAGTTTCCAGATGAGCCCGAATATGAACCAACTCACCATGCATATCGCCTCCCCTCGAAACAGAAGTATGATAGTTGATTGGTTCCATCGAGACTTCGACAGTTTCACTCCTACGCGAGAAACTGAATTTCGTGGCGCGTGACGCTTTTCGGCCCCCACCAGAACGACTTCGAGGAATCGGCCAAGACTATCGCTGCAGTTGTATCATATTGTAAATGGCATATTCCCAGTCTGGGTACTCCAACTTCCAGTCCCGGATCGAGGGCTACGGCAACACAGCCTATGATGGGCAAGATGAGTCCCTTCAAAGTCGTGCTTCTGCGGTAGTACGGCATCATCATCATCCTACTGAGCATCATCACTGCTAGAAATCTTCAGGCTGGTTCCAAATTGGCTTCCGAGGTCGGGGCTACAGTCTCTGCATTCCAGGATGGCAGTATGTATAGCACTATCAGGGAGCAGGCTGGAGAGGCTGCAAGTAGTGTTGGGGAGTGGGGATAATTTAAAATTGATAAACTTAGTCAAGTTTGTACTGAGCTCAGTGCTACTGTGTAATGCAGTGTGTCGCCGTTGAGTGAAAGGCATGAATACACGGTCATTATAGGGTACAGCGACTCACTATAGGATCTGAAGGCTGAATAGTCCCGTATAATCTTGATGAACTCGTATGTCACTCTATTGAGACTTTCCTTAGGTGTGATATCTCAAGCCGCCTGGGGAGTGGCCGAGTGGTTCCGTCCTTCTACGACGTCCAACGGTTACTCTACTCCTGGCAATGCTTATGTCAATAACAACGTCCCTTCGTACAGTACTCCCACCGCACCACCGCAATCAGCATACCCTGGCTATGGCAACAGCTCTGGCTACAGTGCTCAACCTTCTAGGAAGCCTTGGGGAAATAACGCTACCCCATCGGTCACTCCCGCACGGTCGAGCGGTCCGCCTGTCCCGGTCCAACCGGTAGCCGAGGCCAGCTCGACGGCCCGTGGGGTCTCTGGGGCTTTGCCCAAAGGAAAATACGAAGCCCAGTTGGTGAAGCAGGTGGTCGGAAGGGGGTTTACAAGTTGTCTGAGACTCTGCATCAGGTCACTGCTCCTGGGGGCACTCGGGTGAAACCATCCGAAGCTGTTTTGCGTGAGTTCTACCACAAAGTAAGGAATTTGGACTTGGCAGTTGTGGGCAAAGAGCTTGCCAAAACCATGAACGCAACGGGAGCAACGTGGCAGCACCGATTGAGAGTAAATACGCACTGCCGCCTTAGTAAGTTGCCAGGGTTCGTCTTAGGTCCTCTATGTCGTAGACGGGCTTTGGGCGCAAGGCTTGGAGGAGCCTGTGGAGGCAGTTAAGGAAGAGTGTGCCATTACGGCGTTGGCCGAGTTGGCTGTGGATCCCCATACAAGGTAGGAAGTGTCCGGAGGTCTTTTTGTCTATCAACTCGGAATCGTCGTCGTTGAATATAATGATAAGAATTAGATTAGAAAATGATGAAGTACGTGGTATGTCTTCTGTGTTGATTTGGTGTTGGTGTAGGGCTAAGGCCGTACCGATCCTCAAGGAGTGGGGTATGGACGTGGACGGGCTTGCAACGTCTGCTGGAGTCAAGTCAAGAGGCGATGTGACAGCGTCTGCCACCGGGGATCTTCTGGACTTGGGCGAGTCCGGCAAACCGTAGTAGGGGTCCTGGTCATAAAGCATAGGTTTTGAGAAGTGTAATGGTGGCGGCTCAGCTAAGGATGCCCTCTTGTTACTTCTCGGATGAGATTGCCCATATGAGGGCTATTGCTTTCGACTCCAATGTGGTCGGAATGGAGACTCTGGGGATTCAATGTCTCAATAGTGCGATTTATAGGGAGTGGCTTAATCATAATGCTGGGAGGTGGAGTGAAGCGGCGCGTTAGTCTATGGTCTTACTGCTCGAGGAAGCATTCTCGAGCTTGGAATATACAAAACGAGTGGTACAGAAAATAACATATCGCATTTCCTATCAGTCTGTACTTGTCTTGAACGTCACTACGTTGTAGAGGTTGAGTATCTGCCTAGTAGCTGCTCGCCACGGATGCCGCGTGTCGGTTGGGTTACCAGGTGGTGTTCATCTCAGGTCATGGCCAGTCGGGAATGGACTGCCTCCGAGCACCGTTTCGCCCACTGCAGTTGAAGCACCTCTGATCGGCTCGACTCCAGCCCAGTCAGTGATTAGTACCGCGCCCAGCAGTCGTCAAGCCAGCCCAGCTAACAGTCGAGGGAAGGCTTCGGCCTTCAGTTTCGTCAATAAAGCACCTCCCAGTGCGGCCAAGGTTGCATCAAACACCAGTGACGAGCCCGCCTCTACTACTGCGAATCTCCTCGATTTGTGATGCACCCTCATCTCACCCACATTCAGTTGTATAGCACTGTAGTTTCTTTCCGAGCACTCGTTTTGTGTTACTCAGTGGGGTCACGACAATTGCTCCTAGTTGTGACGGATTATTGTCCCTTATATATAGTGACATCCGATTGAGCGTCAGTGTTGGTCCTGCGATGTCTTGTGGTCATCTATCCCATGCTAAACCCTCGGCGACTGCATTTGCTATGCTACCGGGAGGAATTAATATAGATGTTTTTAAAGACTCTCATGGCAAGGATGTGTCTCCAGTGCGTAGGAAAGCAGTAGTGTAGATCTACTTGAAGTGGAGGGTCTTGTTTTTGAGGGGCCTCAGTAGTACGCCTTGTTAGTACTCGTTAGAAGGCAGTGCCCAGTTAGGAAAGATGGCGGCTGAAATGTTCAAACAGCCTGGAAGTCCGTCAGCTGCCGAGTGAGCCAGCGCTGCTGGTGTCTTACGCTACTCGCTTTGGCTGATGATTATCAGTTTGACCAAGGCGTCTTACGATGAGCAGCTGGCCGCCAAGGACATTGAGAGGGTCGGCCAGGTCGGCCCTGGGGTACGGCTACTCCATCAGTAATGGTGGAGGATGCTTCCTATGTTCAGTGCAAGGAAGACTTTGCAGCGCCTTGTCCCAAGGGCTGGTCCTTGCTCAGCAACGACACTATCGGCCCGGTTTGCATCCCTCCGAGTAACTATCATGGTTATTGCAACAAGCCTCAACCCTGGCCGACTTATCCAGAGGCACTGTGATCAGGCTCATCTCGTTGAGTATGTCAATTGACTCTCTTTAGAGCCGTAAGGCGAGTGACGCTGTGGGTTGTAGAGTGAAGTACCCCTGCATAGGAGAGGCACACGAAGTGAAGTGGGTCAGCAAGGGTAAGACTAGAAATAGCGATAGCTCAGGGAGTTCCCACAACAGCAGACGCCGCCCATGTTACTGAACTTGTTGCAATTGAAAGGTGATTTTATGTGAAGCATTTGTGAGGAGTAGAGTTGAGTGTCCTTATATGGGAATGGTGTTCTGAAGTCCCAGCAGTTGTCCTTCTCCCTCCGTAATGGTGACCGCTGCTCATGAAACAGATGCTTATCACCGCTACTCAGTGATGCGTGTCGGGGCATTGAGAGCCCTCTGTAAGGAAAAGGGCTTACCTTCTGACGGTGAGGGAGGGGCTCCTATCGGACCTGGTTCGTATCTTTCACCGGGCAACCTCTGGATTCACACTGTGAGTGTCTCAGGTCGCAAAGAAGATCTCGTGAACCGTCTTTGTAACAATTGCAGCACCGCCTATTCTGGTCTAATTAATGCAAGAGTAGCATCATCATCAACCACTGGAAGTTCTCCCGGGTCGACGACTTCAAAGTCTCCTACTGATGTCACTATCACTGAAGGAGTTCCCTCAGAGGAGGGTATTACTACTCCTCATGCGCCTCCATCGGCAGCGTCATCAGGGGAAGTAAGCTGCCCTCCTACTGCGTGTTCGCCAGGAAAAGCGCCGTTGATCGCCAGGGCGATGGGAGCTCGAATAACAGCCGCCTGACTACTACTGAGCTCCATGAACTAGCAAGTATTGCCGATGAGATAAGGCACATAAGGAAGCAAACGGTGAGTTTTCCTTCTTCCAACTATTAGGTGGCTTCAATGTTCGTTGTTGTTGTTGAAGGAATTCAGTCTCCTGCGCGTAGCTGGGCTAATCACGGACTATCCCTCGGCATCGACACGCCTTGCTCCTGACACTCGCTATGGTGCAGCGCAGAAGGCGACACCTTATGGAGTAAACAGTCCGGGCTCTTCCCTCGAGTTATCAATGCGTTTTCCTAGTTTCCGGTCGCAGCTCCTACTTCTAGAGCTACCGTATCGCTGCATCACTCTCAGCAGCAGCACGAGCAGTATTGGTCGTACGAACGACAACTAAGCCTAGGTAAGAACCACCAATTGTTGATTGGCGAGGTATCATTGCTCTGCATATAATGTCAGGATCTCACTGATGTGCTACTAGCCACAAGAAGTCTCGGCACTGGTGTGAAGAACCTCATAATAATGTCATTATCATCCTTCTGTTGTCCCACTCATTCCCTATCTCATTCTTTCCTTTTTGTCTGTCTCATCGTATTCTCATTGAAGTGAAGTTATGTGAGCTATACCAGCAGCTGTGTGGCTATTGCTGCTCACATTAGCTGGTATTCGCAGCTAGCAGAACACAGAATCGCCCTCAAGAATTCGTTCACGCGTTACTATAGTCCGGGCAAGCCTCTTTTCGACGGAGTATGCTTGTGATGTGTTCCGCGCCGGCGAAGCTGTGTTCTCTATTCTTCGGTTTCATAACATTGAGTGGAGTTGGTGTTCTCAGCCATTGACGCAAGCCTTGATCGCTCATTTCGATGATATGTGTAGAGTGCGGACAAGTGGTGAAAAGCCTCTTCCGAGAGTATTCGCGTGGCAATATCCGCCTCACTCATTGCCAGAACTGTGGCGCTATAGCTGATAAGTAAACTGAATATTAATGCAGCAGTCTGCTCCCATGGATGTTGTCTGATAGATATATCGAGTTAGAGATACAACTGGTGTTCGTCGACCTGATACTGCACAGGAGTCAGGCTTATCGGCACATACTTTTTAACCGGGGGACTATTCGGGTTCACAAGGAGGTAACCGGATAGAAAAGTCAACCGAATTCTCGCGGAGCCTTTCGCTCGACATCGCTAGCATCATCAGCTGTTATTTCATGTTCTTAGGTATACAAGTTTCTCACGGTTATGTTTGCCTTGGACTCGTTCGATCAGTGGTTCCTCTGCGGTCGAAGTAAAGAGGCCGATTATCTTGAGAGTCATCCCGTCGGTTCTGAAAGGTAGAGTAGCGTTGCAGAGTGTGTATCAGTGAGACCGCCATCAAGGTATCCTTGGGAGGAGTTTGCAAGGTGGCTCCAACCTCACGAGCATCAATGGATGTTACTCATAGAAGCAGTTATGGAAACCGTTGTGTGCGTATACGCCTAAACAGCATGAGCTTGCGAGCAAAGACTGTTCCCCTTTCCCAGGTATCTGGCAGTCATCTGTTGGTTAACCAGACTCTACGTCACGCTCCTGCAGGATAGGAAGATCCCCGACCCGTCGAAGCCTTCGCAATATGACATTATGGAATTGGTATGCAATCCCTCTTGCTTGTCAGCATGACTCGGATATCAGTCCCCGCGAACTCGTGCCCAATCCCTCCGCACACCCTTACCTTCCTGGGGAACCTCGTGGATGCAATTTCGTTTCCTGATCTCCGCTGTTGTGATATCTTGCTTCGGGAAACTCGGTAGGGAGTTCTTGCTATAGAGACACAGCGAGGATGCAATGAATCCCAATACACAGGTATTCTACTGTGGATGATATGGGATGCCAGCCGCTTGATCCGAAAGGCCATATCAGTGTTCACCCTAACTTCGAATATAGTTGCTGTGCGAGTCTTCTTACGTTGCGATAGTTACACACCACCTGTCACCATTGTCGGGCTAGCGTTCGTTGCGAGGTAAGCTGCTACTTGCTGGAGCTCGATTGGTATGATCTCTTTTCTTCAGGGCACTCTTCAGATGTGCCATGTCTACTCTGGAGCCCACATTGGAGTTTAGTATCATATAGTACGTTTGTGCACTGTGAACATTGATTTTTCCTCTTTGGAAGTCTCTACCTGCTCTTGTGTTCCAAGTCTTGGTTGGTTTATCCGGATTCCCTTCGAGCAGAGAAAAAAGAGATGTTCAATATCTCGTGTTAATCTGGCAAGAACTCGTGGAAAATCACCTGATGTCATTGTGTGAACATCCCACATCAATGACGTTAGCACCAAGCGATAAGAAGTTGGCGAGCCACAGACTCTAGAGTTACTCAAAATAGGCTTAGCATCCCGTACGAAAGGCGTAGGTTAACCGATATTGATATTAACAGTCGGTCGATGCTAGATCGGAAGACAAGAGGCCTCAGCAGGGTACTTTGCATTAAAGTTGCCAATAACACTATCGGCTTTATCCGTACACTCTAGTGAGAGTACGATTTCCCTTCGCCAGAACGGCACCCCAACCGAGGAGACCGCGGTCAGCGGGCGAAGTCAACGGCTGACCCTTTCTTAGGATTAGTTCGGGTTTCGGACTCACCCTGAAGGTGCTGCTCCTTGTGGAGCACAGACACTGGATTCGAGGGAGGGTCATCATCGCGTGATGTGAAAGAAGTGTGGTATGGGCGTGCGTGCGGCCGTTTCATGCCGAGAATGACATAGATAATTATTTGGACCAACTGTGGTATTGGTGAGGACAAACGAAAAGGTCGAATAACTCTTGGTATGCAGGGCGTGTTTGCTTCCTCATATATTTCTACGCCCACGATGTCTGGGCAGTTTTTCCTGCAGTTGCACATACAGACATCGCCGAGACGGCAACGGTGCAGATTATAGCACGAACTAGCTGAAGACCGCATTGGCCCGCTCACAGCCCATTGTACCGATGGATTTCTCAACCGGGAGGTCGAGTGCACTATATATTCTCCGTGACCCCATAACCCGTAGTGTCCTTGGCCTCATGATATCCGTCCACGATATTCAACGCAATCCCTATTGGAGTACAAGTTACTAGTATCCTAAAGGTGAGTCTCAAGTTGTTGAGAGCAAGCCTCTCGTCCATCGGCTTGTCACAGAACGGGCCCGTATTGTCTCTGGTGATCACATAGCACTCGAGTGATGAGCTTACACTTCTCCAACTTCCCTACTACGAAAACCCAAGACATCCCTTGGCAAATGAAAACAGTAACAGTATGGACTATACAAGTTTCGCAACGATTAGTGATTCTATATCGACTGCCGGTAGCTGGTGTAACGAGTATCATCCGATGCTTGACCGTCAGCGAACCAATGGATAATGTATCTGTCAGGACCGATCGAGCAGATTCGATTGCAGACCAAGGTGTCTCACTATCGCACGTTATCCGAAAAAGTTATAATCAGTAACATAGGACGGAGGGCCGTATCTTGGGTAGTGATTATTATTAGTATTATTGAAGCTACCCTTGCCACGGCCTTTCCCATAGCCTTTATGCGGAGTCCAATATTCTATCAACGATTGATTCGCTACGAGCAAGCACGTTACTGATGCCTACTGGAACGCCGACCGCCATGAGTAGGAGGACCTTGACGCTGCTGTTGATGCTGTGGTTGTGCCTTGGCGACTGCTATGGGTCTAGCGTAGGCATCAAAACCAGGAGGCTGCACAATTAGAGGCTGGCCAAGACTGCTGAGCGCCCCTGCTGAACTACTCCGTGAGCGACCTAGCGCTCGTGATTGCGATGTAGTAGATTCTAAATACCTGAGCCACAGACGTCCATATCGTTACTGCGCGTTCACGAAGGGAAACTACACTAGAAGAGCGTTCTCACTGAGCAAAGGTAACGCAGCGAGAATCTCATCCCCAACAGGGTCCACGGCTGTCACGGGGCGACTCGGGAACCTACAGCCCAAGTCCTTAATACCGTCACAAAGGCAACTCTATCTCACGCTCGGGTCGCGGAGTCCCGCATTCTACAGCACGTTACATAAGCATGTTGCAGTTTTGAATTTATGATGGCGTTCCGAAATCCAGGGAACTGCCGAGTGGTGTCAGCCGTCTTCTTATAGTACCTTGAGCCATATTGAACACCCTTGCCTTGTTCCGCCTCTTACTACTTCTTCGTAATTTTCCTAAAACCTGCTATATTAACTTCGCAATATGCCATTAAGTCATTCAGGGCTGGTATGGCATTATTCATTTTCGCTATTAAATCAGAAACCGCAGGGGAAGGAGTGTCGATCGATGCCGAGGACAGTATCCCAACGATCGTATCTACTCACACGCCGTCACCGACATGCTAGGTGCTCCCCAACTTACCCCGACTCGGTCGGCCCTTCCCTCCAGAAGACGACGCCCCTCCAGGTCTCACACCATTCACAGTGGGGGTCGAAACAGGCCCCGCGTCCAGCAACTCAGTCCTTGCTCGGTCCAGCTGCCCCGGGGTATAAATCAATCCCAGCAAAATCGAGGACTAACAAAAGACTATTCGTGGAATATAGTGCCGTTGAACTCACCAACTGTGCTTCTGCTAGCAGCGACTCTAGTGCAGTCAATCTAGTTGCTATCAACCCTACAACGTTAGTAAGATCGGACTGGAGTAGTCGGGTGAAGTCTGCCACGGCAGGGTTCTGTCGCAGATGACTACCAAATCGTAATATGAGGATTCAAGGCCTACTGTATCGCCATCGAAAGCCCCGGCCTTCGACGCCTCTTCTATAGACAATTTAATCAATCGTTTGAGCGGCTTATAGGAGACGTACCTGAACGGCTACTCTCAGTAAAAAACTGACGACAGTCCGCGACGATCCATGCACAAGAAGTTGATATTTTGTGTAAGATCAGCGTGGCTTCTGCGAGGCCAGCACTACAGGATTTACATCGACATTGCATCGCTATGCGAATTTGACCGAAAGTGTGCATGTGTGACGATATGAAAGGCTCGCCCTCCCGCACTACGGATGAGATGAAGACGTTGCATGTAAAGCAAGAGTCTTGCCGAAGCGCATCGGAAGCTTATAAACTGACAAAACGAGTCTATTGCAAAGTACCGTGGCCGCATCCCAGAGGAAGTGCATGTGAGGAACACTGCTCAGCAATTCAGTAGAAACGACGTTAATCCTTCTTCTCAACAGTAGCGCCCCGGATCTTGAGTGCCATATGAACAGCATCATCCTCCAAGAAAGTGGGAGGAATGTCGGCATCGCCGTCGAATGAAGGGAGATAGGACAGCACGGTTGGTGATGGACCCTGAGCGAACACCAATTGAACCGCCACTTGCATCCCCCTCCCCGACCTTTCTCGTGCCCTTTACATAAGTCACCACTATTATAACTGCTCCGCCGCATGCCTGCTCCTCTGAAGCAGTAGGATCCGGCAGTAGCCACGTCTTGTCATCGGATAATAATGCCAAAGTGGTCGAGCCAGGAATCGAACCCATGACCACACCATGTGCTTGAGTCAGCTCTCTTCCCATGGGTGCCTGCGCGAGACCAAACATGCCATATATCAGAGCGATTACGCGACTTCGTCGGATGAGCATATCTCAGAGCTCCTAACTCTCGTTCCCAGTTCCCCTTGCGTACCGTTGTAATAGACGCAATATTGACATCAGCGGCTCTGTCACTGAGAGCTTCTCCAGCGAAGAGTGCAGGTAGTTGGACACTCTGCAAGGCCTCAACAGCCGCCCGCATACACACATCCATCAGGGATCCGTCCACAGATAGGACCGTTATGACCAAGTGAAGTTGCCATACCACCTAAACGCCAACATGCGATCCTTCCGAGGTGCCCCCCCCACACTACTACCTGCCCTTCTACAACACACAGCTGGCTGGGGTCGAACACTTCTGGTCCCATTTGGAGAATGGACCCGACTTTAGTTGCAACCTATATTCAGCAACGATGATCCCCACTGTTAGGTCACCCCACTACCCAAGACGACACCTGCTGTGCTTGCCTTCGAGACTGGTCTGCTGCCGGTGGGAGATCCACTGAGACCTAATGTGGCTATTCCCAAGTTGCAGGGAACATGCCCTATACAAGGGCCTCATCACAAGTGCCTACCGTAAGACGGCCCTGCCTAGGCATTGATGATAGCGGCTCTCCTAATAACGGGTGGACTACGCAGGTGGCACAGTTCTGAGGAGGAACCAACTAGTGCAGTGTTTTGAGCTAACCATAGCAGTATCGGTTATAGGATATTTATTTATTATGAAATGCTAAGAATGAGGATAGAAAATCCATTTTTTTATCAGAGAACGATAATATTGATTATTCTCCCACGCAAGTTCGCAACCCCCTTCTAAAAAACAAAGTTGCAAAAGGGTTATCTGCCACACCTACTACCTCGCCGATCCGGACTGTCGACTTCCCCTCACTGGACGTCGCCGAGATCTTTCGACTCGAGAACGGCGGATCGGCCCTTCCATCAGGGCGGACACCAGCGTTGAGGTGCTTGAGTAGAAATCCGCGAGGATCTGTCGCCTCTAACAGGGCCGCGTTCATATATAACACTAGCTGCGAATGGTTGTGAGGGTTGGCTCGAATAGGAGCATGCTACACTCAAGTTCGGTTGGCGAATGTGCCCATCGAAATCCTAGATCACCATACAATTATTTCATCAGAGCTCTGAAATTGTCGTTCTGCCGGTTTTGTCCTACATTGACGCTCTATTTAAGGTGCTACTCGCGATGGCCACGAAGAACACGGAGTTGTGCCTAATAATCGATCAGAATGGCGCGCGCAAGTCGAACGGCGCAGGATGGTAAAATTGTGCCCATAGTCGCTGCGTTGCCCTCTCTCAGTCTACTCACGATAGCAGCAGCGATGAGTTATCCAATAGTGGATTCCTTCAGTGTTCCAGCGTAAGGCAACAAGGCTGGGCCCAATTCTTGCCTAAGGCGGTTCACTCAGGGTTGGTCACCAAAGGGACAGTCTCAAACCCACACGTCCATCGTATTCCTTTGGGCTCGGCACGAGAGGCGCTCGAGAGAAGCTGTTCATTTCTAAGGAGCACGAGAAACTCATGCCCCCGAGGTATGACCAGAATTCCACCATAGGGGTTTGCCTGTGATCTCCCTAGGTGCTCCCCAGGGCCTGTGTATCGTGTAGAGAGCCAGATTGAGGACCACAGTTATACCTTCAGTACAGCCGCACAACGACCCTCTCAGAAGAAGCGTTATCCAGGTATGCTATCCAAGGCGCACGATGCCTCCTGTTTTAGCCACATAGTGTACTGCTCTCTTAGATTCTTCAGTCGATTTGACTAACGCCTTGGTAGACTCCCAACCCCTCAAATATCCGACGGTTAAAGGAACCATCTTCGGTACAGACCCCAAAGGGCATATCAAGAATGCTACTATATTGAAGTACGTTCGAGATCACAGAAATATCTTTATGTAGGTAGGATTCTCTTATGGGCTCACTGTTCAGGAATCATGCTTCTGCTTTCTATGGGAGGATATCTCCTGGACCCACGGCCTATAGCCCTGATGACAAGCAGACTAGTCGGACACCACGGGCCCCTCGCGCTATACTAGGGTCCAAAACTAAGGTGCGAGTCTATAATGCCGCATATTACTGGGGAATAGGATGGTCTTTGGGAGGAGTTTCCTACTCTTACAGATACTGGCTTCAGAGTGCCAAACGCCAGCAGTAGTAGGCCCTGGAACATACCCTTCGCCGACGAGCATGGGAACACAGCATCTCAGTCAGAAGTGGGATCGGGCACATCGGTAGCGGTTGTGTGGTAGAATCAATAACCTCAGACGCAACCTATCATCATACACCTTCAGTAAGGCTCGGAGGGCTGGAGAACGCAGTAAGGTGAGCCCAAAGGGGCTAGCTATGGTGGAAGGCTGTGATTGTATCGGGATGACTTCATGATAAAACAGTAGTGGCCTAGCATGGTAGTACTTGTCGTTCTCAGAAAAGCTCTGTTGATACCATGGACAGAGTAGATTCCACAAGCCGGGGTGCCATCAGCAGTAAGGGAAGGTTAACAACCCACACGATGGACAGAGCATCTGCATTCAGGTATCGGTGAGCAGCACGATTCGCGTATTGCGACTGCGCCCAAGTTCGGCTTTGGTACGGCTACTCGGGATCACAAGGTGAGGGGAGGGGTATCGCCTGGTTACAGCCAGGGACCTGTCGTTCTCGTTCAGGCGAAGACATTCCTAGTCCGAATCCCGGGTGACACTGGACCATCGGATAGTTGGGCCAAACCAAGGTGAGTGATCAGTACATGCCAATGCATTCCTGTGTGATGGCACTGTTTTGGACCTAGGTGTCACCATCCGACATTGCCACGGTCAAAAGCGATTGTTGATTGGCATTAAGCCGGAGCCTCGTTACATGTTGTTCCTGCATAGTATTAGGGCGTGTGAATCATCGATGTTCAAGTTGCCTTTCGGAGTCGCGTTGGTTAATAAAGACCGTCAGTGCTGTGGCACAGTGTGGGTTGTTGGACCTCCCACCCTAACCAGAGGAGATTCATGGCAGCAAGGGCTACTACTCCCAATCCCTTGCTCAACGATGACAACTATGATATAGAATTGCCACCCGCGATAAAGGGTACAGCCAAGCCATCTCCTACACGGTTCACTTTGATGTCATTATCAGGCAAAGTGAAAATACTGCGCATCTGCATGGGAATCTGTGCCTTCATGATGCTCGCATGTAAACATCTCAGCTCGAGTGCATTTTCGGAGTTCCTCACGTAGGCTCGGTTGGTCGGCTCTATACACGGCAAGTGTGGGCAGGAATAGTTCTTTGTATACTGGGAAGCTATGCAGCTTATCTAGCCGGGCCAGAGTAGTCTATTGCTTCGTCCGGGGTGAATTTATCTTCTCAGGTGCAAAATGCATATATCCCATTGTGCTATGTATGCCGTTTTTGCCGGTCTCAACGCATTTTTCGATTTCATCGAGTGAGGCCTCCTACTGGCATCAATGTGGTTTACTACCGGTGAGTTGTTTACCGCAGGTTACTCCTCCGGGCAATTGGCACAGACCGTAAGCCTTCTAGGCTTTTCGCCACAGGCGTTGAAGTGGGTCAAGGGCTCTCCAGCGGTTAAGATGCTCGTCTTGGGACCATAAAACTTGCCTCAGAGCGTCACTGTCGAGACCCACGATGGCAGAACGATAGAATATTCAGCATTCTTCTACAATCTGACCTCAATAGTTCTCATCCTATCAGTAGTCTTCATGGGAATCAGCTTCGTTACTGCGGTGGGTTGGCGTGATGTGATCAAGTACAATTGCAGATGTCGCCGTAGGTCTTGGCATACCGAGTTCAGAGCGACTACTTCTTTGAGCAATTCGTGCCGACATATGCGGTATCAGTAGAGCACAGAGTATCCCAGAGACTTAGTGTGGCGTCGCGTAGCGGAATGGACGACTATGGCGCCGTTGGCCACGACGGCCGTCGAGAGACCTTCAGAGCGTTCAGCGGTAGGATGTTGATGGTTTGTCGGTGCTAGCGGGTATGAATTGATACTCCCTATTCGATCTCTCCATCTCTGTGTGTGGTCCACCTCAGCCCTACTCTACGCGCACTTCTCACCTCTAGAAAGGTTCCGATAGCATATTCAATTTAGGTTCTAGTCATCGATTGAAGGACGATAGCGATTGAATTCGTGACGTCTATAATTGCGATAATACCGATGTCACGTGCGACAAGACGGTTATTGTGTTGGAAGTACAATAAATGTCCTCGATCGGGACAGACTTGAGGTTGCCTCAACACTGCCGCGGAGCTAAGAATGAGTCGTAAAAGAAGCCTTCTGCCGGAGTTGAACCGACGACCTCCCGCTTACTAAGCGGGTGCTCTACCAACTAAGCTAAGAAGGCTGGTAAAACAATAATCTTTCATGGCAATCACGAAACGTTAGCCACTTGACGTTAATCGTTTAATCGACATCCTTCATCGACGGGATTTCTTACTGAAAACCGCTCATTCTCATCAAAGTCTCGTCCTTCCTGTGAACGCTGCTCAGCACCAGAAACTGTTACACATTGGGTTACAATGATCATAATTGAGTTATATCACGGTGAGGAGGCCCGCCCGGTCACTGACCCTAGATTTCGCTAGCTTTCTCAGCTTCGCAACCTCTGCAGACTAGCCAGCACCCTTCATGGACCTGACTCTTTGAAATTTGGTGAATAAGCTGGTGGATATCAAGCACGATGTGAAGTAGTTTCCAAGATTCAGCATCCATGGCCATCGTTCCAAGAGATTACATTCTCAGAAATACGTAGAGATTGCGTAGAGACTACGAACGTACATTCATGGATTCACGAGTATTCTCTGAGAGTACTTCCTCAGCGCCTTACGAATTGGAATCCCAGTCTGTCCGCATGGGGCTCGCGTCTACGATTTTTTTAAGACGTTCATCTCCGACTTCTACCTCCACAAGCCGTTATAAGAACCGCCGAAACATCTTCCCAATGAATCTTCCCAATTCAATATCTTCCGAATCTTTCCGATAAGACCGAGGGTCTTATCCCAGAAAATCCCCCGAAGCCCAGGATACCCCTATAGCCTTGGAACTCACGAACACAAATAGCGGTTTTTCCGGTACGTGGATAGAAACCAACTTATATCACTGGAACTAGATTGAACAGCAGTAGCCCTACACGCGGCTTTACTTTTCCGAATCTCACAAATGCTTTCGACTCTTAATGGCGGCACGGACTGTAGGACAGATCGAAAGTACGGAACCGTACGAAACGATTCTCCTAAGATGGAAAACATGGTACACGTTCAACACCAAGGAATAACTCACCATAGGCGTGAGAGGAGTCTCAAGGTCCTTGAAATCTTCTGTACCACGGACAGTGCTGTTGTAGACGAAGTCCTGGCTGACAGGGCTGGACAGATCGTCCATGGGATGGGCCACTCCAAGGAGATCCCAGACCTTAGCGAGACGCCTGAGAGGAAGAATAATTGAAAATTCCAGAGAGACTGAAGGGCTTACAACTGAGGAGGAGCTTGCGTGCGAGTATAATTGATGTAAGCATCCTTGGGGAGGTCCTTCATCTCAGCGACACGACGACGGAGCTCGACAAAGGGAGTAGAATAAGGCACAAACTCCCTGAACGAGAAAGGATACGACCATAGACGTCACAAGCTCAGCACGAGTACCTCGTGGGTGGGTAGGGCCAGCCCTTGCCAGGTGGAGTGATCCAGAATTCGCTAGAGATGTTGTACTCATGGAGGAACCTCTTAGTCTCGCCGGTGAAGAGCTGACCAAGGTCTACCTGTGCCCACTCGACGCTTGGAATGTTGGTGCTGTGAATCTGTGAAGAGGAAGATGCGATCGAAGGGCGACGACTGAGACGGCTTACCGTCACGTAGTCCCTCTGGTAGCCGAGGAAATCAAAATCATCACCAAAGACGAAGGAGTTGGGCTGACCACCTTCAGTGCGGAGGTTTGAGAACATCGCCAAGGCGGGGTAGTTGCGGATCCCGAGATAGGGGCATGCTGAGGAAGGCACAAATTGGAACGGGAAAACAGCCACAAGGAATTCAACCCTACCAGCAAGGCAGCAGATGAAGATCCATGGGAGGCTGCCGAGGAGACTGCGCTTAGCGTAGACCCTCTTGACGGGGACATCACTCTTGGGTGCGGGCCAGAAGGTAACGCAGAGAAGATAGACGCAAGAACACAGACTCCACACGGCAGCGAATGACCACAGGCCGTAGGGGGGATACCTAAGCAACCACACCGAGAATAGAATTCCATTTTCAACACTGGAGAAGAGACAAGAGTGGTCAGCACATGAAGATGGGCTTACTCGAATGGCCTAGCTCCGTTCAAATCGGAAGCCATCAGCTGAGGCCAAGCGCTCACGAATGAGAAGAAGATGCCGAGGAAGCCGCCCCAACGGAGAACAGGTTGCGCATTCAACCAGTTGAGAACCTTGTTGGCAACAAGAGCCGCTTGCTCGGGGAGCACCTGAGGAGATCGTCAACTAAGCCGATAGAGATCCAGGTGAACTTACGAAAGTGTACATGGGAGCCATGGCCATGGTGAACGGATAGACGCTCATAGGAGATACAGTCTCAGCGAGAACGCAGTGGAAGAGGGCACCCCAGAAGCACACGAAGCGAAGCCAAAAGTAAGTGCCTACGAGGAGCATCAGTAAGACGAGCAACTGATGCCTGCACAGGAGGACTTACCCTTGGCAGCCGCGAGGAGGAGAGCGATGGGAAGGCCTATCTCAATGATGACGGCGAGATGAGGCATGAAGTCCCAAGGGGCCCAAGAAGGAACCCAGAACTTGAACAAGGGAAGATCGACGAACCCGCCGAACATGAGAATCTGAGGAGAACAATGATGAGCCGCCGACGGCGGGGATCACCCGACGTACACAGCAGCTATACTCGTGGCTGGCCCAGCCACCGTTCATCTTATCGATTCCAGTAACAAAGTAGAGGGCGATTATCATAGCACGCATAGCCCACGTGGCTCTGTTCACCCACTCTGAACGATCGTTCTTGTATGTGAGGAACACCTAAGGGGAAGGCATTCTCCTCATGCTAACGGCACGACATGAAAAAACTTACGCATGATCCGAGGGCGATGTCGGCGAAAATGTGGTTACTGTAGTGACCAGTGATGAAGATGACGACAAAGCCGACCAAAAGGGAAGTCATCGTCACATAACGGCAGCGTGGCTTGACTAGAGCGAGGAAGTCGACAACAGCCAGAGAAACTAGAGGTATGGCGTTTTCTACAGTGCGCGAACCTGATTTAAGAAAACAATACTTTGTGAAGCACCCCGCGATCAGTTGGTTGGCGGTACTCACTCTTGAATATGAAGAAAAGCTTGACACATTGGAGTAACATGAGTTGCGACCAGAAGAATGTAAAGACCGAAATGGCGTCCATGGGTGGCGGAACGGCCTCAGAGGCCTTCTTCTCCCTGATCGTCTGGTCTCTCTTAGTTGATGTCGCCGCGCGAGACATTTCTTAACTCAACTGCGATATCACCATTGCCCTTACCATCCCTCAGACATATCCCGATAAGCGATATAGATAATTTCCAGCACTCCCCGTCTCCCGCGATGCGTCGGAAACTGTGTGGCAGTTGTCCCTCCGCTTGTCGGCTATAGCGACTAACGCGTGGTTAAGCTCGACACAAAAAAGTGTCCTCTTTTGATCACATAAAATTGCGCCACTTACAGCACTGCTCTTCATCAATTCCACAATGCTATCACGTCTGTAAACACTTCTACCTCTATGAAAAAAAGGGAAAATCTATGCGTTTGCGTGCCGCGGTCCGTTACACGCATGAACAACAACAATGCTTGGTAGTATCATCAAACTGAGTATACAGCTTAGGTGAGCTGGGATAATACACAGCTGCACATAGTAGTGTTGACATCGCAAGACACTGGATCTCTTTAACCCAGCTTTCGTACGTATACACTTCAGCATGACAGAGGGGGGAGAAACTAGGCTCTACGTAGAAGATTCGGTCGTTTGAGTCGGGCAACAAGTGTTTCACCGCGAATAGGTAAGCTGATCAGTGGGAAACCAAGCATCCTTTGCTCTGTAACACATAAGAGCAAAGGATCACATCCTTGGCTTGAGTATCATGAGGCTATTGCTGCTACTTCATCCAACGTGACTCCATCACAGTGTGAAGGAAACAATAGTTATTTTGCAAGCTAGGCCTTTGGAGGCGGACATATTCTCCCACTTTCTATCGACTTCTTTACCGCCACTTGCAACAGCTGCCGAGCCGCTGAGTCTTTCTTGTATAGCACGAACGATGGGCGTGCATTCAACGAGTCCCAAGACCTACCACTCGTACTACGATGCAGTGAGCCCGTTTACTCACATGTGAATCTTCTGGTCAGCCAATCTGATGGGCTTGAAATCCCCTATCACCGCCATGAACGCGATACATGCTCCTATGACGCTCTCTAGAACCACCTACAAAGGGGACGAATCAAGAGAAAAGTCCGAGGTGCACTTACTGCAACTATGAATGCTGTTCCCATAGTATCCTCTTCAACCTCCGATGCAGGCATCTCCTGAAACATTGAGACTATCTGATGGACTGTAACACTCGCATTAACACTAAGTTCATGGTTCCTCTAGAAGAGTGTAGTTCTGTGCTAACCAGGGTGACCGATTCGACAAAGCGAATCACATGCGCCCTGCCCAATGGTATGCATTATTGCAGGTGGACCCCATCCTACACAGCGTTACCGTATTCAGCTCCGCTACCGCTGTATGCTCCACTTGGGCGTTCATCCGATAGGCAGCATGGAACAACATAGCCATTCCAACGAGGAGAAGAGACCGATCCAGCACACGCATGGAGTAGGGTCGGGCAATGTGAAACAAACTACGAAAGACACTTCTATTCACACGACTCCGATGACTCCGCCACAGATTCACCAGACTTCGCGAAATTCCAAACGATAGCTACAACTAGTAGTAGTCAACTAGGGAGGACCAACCAGACTTGAATATAGCTACGGCTTTGAACCTCTGAATGCAACATGAACGAACCACTCTCGCTAAACATGACGTAACTCCCAGAGAACTCCTGACATGACTAGCTGTCTGCCGTCAGTGAGTCACCGCGTTGTCGGACTCCTCTTTTTTAGCTGCCGAGTTCGATTCCAGGCATGGTTAGGTACACCGAGCCTTCACAAAACATTACATTGCAGCCATTGCATGTGTTGTGGGGTCCAGACCGGAACAAAGACTCCCGCTGATCCCCAACAGACTGCGTTGTGCTCAATAAGAGCGCATACGACAACAACGACACCACTCGAGTGTTGAAGAGGAACAACTCCAAGTCGGTCACTCGAATTCATTACATTCCACTTAACCACTCCAGTGGGAACTCCAACGCAACAGCTTGTGTAAGAGCATTACTGTGTCAGCAGATGAAGTGTATAGTGGCTCATAGAACCACGTGTTCGATAGTGCCAAAACCATAACACAAAGTACAGCACCCCCATAGGGAAGGGCTGCAACCATTACTAGCACCCTCGCTAAAAAATGAACCCCCTTCTCCTCCAGCCATTCTGCAGTGACCTCATTGGAGAACAGATGGCTTAGAAGAACCCGCCGCGTTGAGCCGATGCTATAATTTGCAACACCGCAGACCCGACGACCACGAATAGGAACAGACCCAGAACCCAAGGCCCCACTGGATACTTCTCCTTCCTGAATGGAGATTGCGCGTGCGTGCACATTCACGCTCAAGACAGTCTTACTTCTTTCCCTGAGAAGCTCTGCCCCGCTTCGTGATGTTCTGCTCGAACTGCTCAGACTTGAGGGCTGTTTTACGAGGAGCGGGCTGAGAGTACCAAAGTGATCACAGCATGAATCACCTCGACTGAGCATGCTACCATATTTGGTCTTCAGATAGTCGAAAGTCAAAAAGGTGACGAATGAACTGACGGCAACAAAAACTACCCCCGAGCACAAGCGAGCCGCCCAACACAACAGGAGCAGTTACTTTTCGTGGAACTCCACGAGGGAACTAGAGAACAGGAATCGTAAATGGCGATCATTCGCACCACTGTCGCTGCCTATTCTATTGTAGATTCTACACAAGAAACAATTTTACGGCGCGCGACAATTGCGTGAAGACCAACAGCCACTGAGTGCTACTGTAGCCATATCTACATCTTTCCTCCTAACTACTACTTAAAACTCGCAGCGTCCAGGATACCTACCATGAGCTCAACGGGGACGTAGTAGTAGGTGGATCTTACCTAGGGTAGGGGATGACATCCCGGATGTTCTCCACGCCAGTCATCATCATAATAAGGCGCTCAAAACCGATACCGAAGCCGGCATGAGGAACACTTCCAAAGCGCCTAACGAGACAGGGGAATCGACAGCCAATGCAGTAGCTAGCAACCCGTACTCACCTGAGATCGCGATACCACCAGTAGTCTTCGATGTCCATGTTGAGGTCAGACAACTTCTTATCCAAAACATCAAGACGCTCCTCACGAACAGAACCTCCGCATACCTGTCCAACTATATAAGGGAAGGAGTTATGTCTCCCTCGGTTTCACCTCGCCGACAAGAGGAGCGAGGATGTCCATGGCGGCCACGGTCTGCTTGGACGGTTCCTCATCAGCATTAGCCCGCATATAGAAGGCCTTAATAGCAGCAGGATAGTTATACACAATGACTGGCTTCTTGTATATCTTCTCCGTGAGATACCTGAAGCGGCTCATCACAAGCCCCCATGCTCCACCTGGCACACCTCTCATGCTCCGAATCGAGATCAAAGCCCCAGTAGATGTTGGTGTTCTCGAATTTAGTCTGAAAACGAGAAGATTGCCCGCAAACGAAAACTGGTATCTGCAAATGTCTCACCTTCCCGCTCTTCTGGGCTTTGAGGAGCTTTTCAATGGCTTCAGTGTAGCTGACTCGGGCGAAGGGCTCGGCGATCAAGTTCTCGAGACGCTTGATGAGACCTTTCTCGATGAACTTGTCGAAGAAAGCTATGTCCTCTCGGCAATGAGCTGACGATAGGAAAGAGCACGTACAATGGGGAGCACAGCGCATCAGAAGAAGTTAGCGAACCAGTGTGACTGTTTCATATCAACCATCTCAAACGAACACATAGCTCACTGGTCACCCACAGCAGCTACTATGACTCAACTACCAGTTATCAGATCTGGCTCATTATTACCTAGGACATGACGGGCGCAGTGCTGGATGAACTCCTCAGCGCACTTCATGTTATCGTGGATATCAGCGAAGCACAGCTCAGGCTCGATCATCCAGAACTCAGCCAAATGACGTGAAGTATGCGAGTTCTCAGCACGGAAGCAAGGACCAAAGGTATACACATCAGATAAGGCACAAGCGTAGTTCTCAACGTTGAGCTGACCAGATACGGTAAGATACGTCGGGCGGCCGAAGAAGTCCTGCTTGTAGCTGAACAGCAAGGGACAAGACCTCCACTATAACTGAGGCCGATCAATAAGGCGGCGCTCACTCGAAACGACCAGTCTTGGGGTCCACTTTGACGTCCTGATGAGCACCCTCGGCCTTCTGCAGCAACGAGGTAACCTGAAAGAGTCGCGGTTCGTATCTACACAAGTGCGCGACTATTCCTGGACTACCTGGAACATCTCTCCTGCACCTTCGCAATCAGCACTGGTGATAAGAGGGGTATGAACATACTTGAAATCGCGGCTCATGAAGAAAGCGTGAACAGCACCGCTCAAGGACGACCTGTAGTCACACAGTAGTCACAAACAACGTCCCTTCCATCAAATGTTCACTCACCGCACGCGAGCGACAGCGCCAATGAGGTTGGTCCTGGGACGGAGATGAGCGATCTCACGGAGGAACTCTCTGCTGTGCTGCTTCTTAGCAAGAGGATATGCAGCAGAGTCGACACCGCCAATGACCTGAACAAGGGCGTTGTGATACCCAGAACCAAGCAAGCGCAATAAGCTCACCTTAATCTTGCCGCTCTCACGGACGCTCAGCTCTACAGCCTGACCCTTGGCAGGGCTAGCCACCAAAGAGCCGATTGCCTGTATAGAGGCACCGGTGGCGATCTGTCCAATAGCACCTACCACGAGCTAGAGCTCAGCTGAGTCGCCGGAAAGATGGTATACCCTCGAAATCAGGACAACTGCTGTCCAAGACCAGCTGGAGGCCCTGCAAACAGGAGCCGTCTGAAATCTCCACGAATGCAAAACCGCTGCCTTGGCTTCGCTTCGTTCTGACCCAACCACAAACGCTAACCTACATGCCAGCAAATATAGCACAGAAAGGAAAGCTGTTATTACAGTCTTGCCAATGAGGCCAGCACCACCATCGGTCCTCAGTAGAATATCCTTCACACGAGTGCGGCCTGAATAGATGCAAGCATCACCAACAGGGCATAAGATATATGCACCTACCTCCAACGCAGCTCGAATAGGGATGGATCGGGGGCTCGCTTCCCTCGGGGATGGGGCCAACAGTGTTGGTGGGCACGGATTCGGGGGATGGCATGGAAAGCTGATAGTCAAACGAGGAGCCTCACCGAGCTAGAGTAACAACGGCGTACCTCCTTGTGGCTGACCTTCGCGTTCTGTCGGTCAGCAGCGCGCTTCTTCGACTGCTGCTGCTTGGTTTCAGGCTGCTTGGCCTCCTCCTTGGTGACCTAAACGTAATGCTCAAGAATCGAAATGATATCACACCGGCTAAGTCCATACCACTTCCGAAGATTCAGACGAAACCAGAATTAACCACAGAGATCGAGCCGGAGCCTTTCGTTCAAATCCAATTCTGGTTGACACGTCCAACTCACTCACCTCGGAGTCGGTGGACTCGACCTCTTCCTTGCCAGGCACGAACGGGGTGACCTCGGGAACGGGGAACTTAGCAGCGTAGCGAGAGAGCACATCAGCCACAGCAGGGTTGGCCAGACACGTTCGGATGTACCGAAGGACGTTGGGATAGTCCTCCCTGAGATCACAACAGAGATCGCCATCAAAAGCAGTAGACTGACATTCATAGCCAACGCGGGACATGCCCGTGATCATTAAAACCATCAGCACTACTCCACACTTACAGATCAGACTCAGAAGCCAGGCCAGTCACCAATGAGGTAACGACCGAAGCATCGGCAATGCTGAGGAAGTCTCCAGAGAGGTAAGTGTGTGTTTTGAGGTGATCTTCTAGCATGCTGAGGCCACTCTCAACCGGGCTGAGTTCGAGCTCAGCGAAGTCAAGCCAAGATTCGATCGAGGCGAGCTGACCGAGAGACTTCTGGTCGCAGACGCTGTTGTCCGCATGCAGTCGGCTGATGTAGCGCAAGACGGGACCAGTGTACCGGACGGTAGGGGCGGTGGCAGTGCTGGGGTTGAAGAGCTCCAAAACCTGCAGAGATAAGTATGGACGAAAATCTCATACCACATTTCCATCGAATCGCACGACCTATACCCACTTTTGCGCTTCCCGAGTTCTCGCACGTGAGAGGCATGTTGGCCATCTTAGCTGCGATCTGAACCTTGAGAGTGGGCACCTCGAGAGCCTTCGATGTGATGAGACGAAGACTGGACATACGAATAGAAGTAAAGGGAAATGAAAACTTGAATACAGCTCGATGACTCATATCAAAAACCCCAAGCCCTGAGCTACTAAGAAACGACAATTAAGAGCATTTTTGGTACACCAAATTCCCCCCCACCCTACGCCGATTTGGCAGGCACATCTTCTGTTTTTGGTGAAGTGAGCTCCCACTCATCTGCCAGGGAACGTCGAACCTAGATAGACCAATCTTACACCGCTGAAAACGATGAAACCAACTTCGTTACTACCCGAACTGGAGTCCAGTGGCGGTCGCTCGGCCCAGTACTGCGCAGCGTGACGATGTCAGGTCGCAAACGCAGGAGCACATAATCAGAACGATCATCAGCCATATACTCAGCCCAACGCTGCCTCCAGTAGAAGCGCTTCAGATCGTCATCGTCGATCTCAGTGGCGGTCCCCTGGACAGTGATAAGTCGTCCAGTAGACGTGTCCATGTAAACCAGGGTCATGTTCCGGCTGCCTGAGAGGTCTCCCATCGAAAGGCTCTTCGAGGATACAGCAAAGTGAATCATATTGAATGGTACTCGATCGCCGGTATATCTGAAGATTTGAAAAAGGAGCGGTATGAGGTTAAGTAGGGCTACTCCAATCTCTCTTACTCTGCCATCAACGAGTCCGTAACCTGGTTTTTCGGGACGCCCTTTACGATCGGCTCCGAGGGCAATTTCAGAGCCCTCTCCTCAGGCACATGCGGTGACACATTAACAACCTGAAAGCCCCGCATATTCACTTCCCCGCTCCTCAGTGACATACCTCTCCATCAGGACCAAGAAGTAGTGCCTGTGATGCTCTCTTGGTCAAGTCACGAGCTGCCTGTAGTGCCTGAGAGTGACTAGGACTCCTACACTATCGAGGGAAGTGTCAACAGCCTACTTGTTCGCTATCCATACGCGCTAGCTTGGCGTTGTCAGCCAACTCCTTGTACTTGTTCTCAACCGAGTTGCGAAAGTAGTACCTGGGCTCAGGACCTACACGTGGTATCAGAGGTCTTCTGCGTACTACACTGCATATCCGATAGGGAGCGCGTTGAACGCTAAGAAGGCAGCGAAGGGCTTCCAGCCCCGGAAACCCGTTTTCTCCTCTTGCGGCTCCGGCTGAGGGTGCAAGAGCATAATCTAGGAATACCCCTAGGAGATCCTTTATTACTCGCTTCTTTGGGTAGAACCCTGCGATTTCGCTGGGCTTCGGCGTCTTCAATGCAGCCACAGTGGCTGCCGCTGTGCTCTGACTACTGGCTACCTCTGAAAGAGCACTTGCCGCCAAGCGTCGCAAGCTGGGCTGCATATACTATCGAAACTGACAACGAAGGGGCGTACAGACTGAGCGAGGCCAACGGCATCGCTAGGCATATGATTTTCGTCGAAGAAAATTATCGATTACAATGGCGCGCGCGTATCTTCACATCGTGGATCAGTGAGCACATTATGCTCCACGTATCGTTGAACCTTGAGTGCCTCGTTGTAGTAGTTTTCAACTCAATCATGCTACCGTCTTCGATGCGTTTAGTAGCGCTGGTCGCAGCTCTGCTTGCACTTGTGGCCGAGGCCAGAGTCAAGATTGACCCTAGTAAACATGATGTTGTCAAGGTAATGTGGGGCGGACGAGTACGTACCTTATGTAGCGGCGTTTTCGTTCAATGCTGATTCCTCTTGTTCTCGCCTCGGAATCATCTCCCTGGTTTTCAGCTCAATCCTCAATCGTTCGGCTCTGTTATCGAGCGTCACAGAGACTGGCAGATCAGTGCCGTCTTCTTCTACGACGACAGTACTCCTGTTAAGGACTTCAATAAGGTTAATGAGGTCGCCCAACAAACCAAGCGTAGGCAATCGCATCGCAGAATCCCTCTAAGGAGTCGCTGTGCGCAGGTATGGTTAAAATGGGTGCCGTAGACTGTGACGAAAACCGTGCCTTGTGCGAACAAAACAACATCAAGGGTTGCCCCAAGGTAGCCAGTCTCGAGCCGCCGCGATCGAGTCAGCCACTTCTGATGCTTCTCAGTTGGTCATTTACCCCCGCAACCCCATACCGCAGTTCATCTATGAAGGCAAGCTGGAGGCTCACGACGTCAAGAAGGCCGTCCTGAGATACCTACCAACCGAGTTGATCAAAAAGCTGGATGCTGCCAGTGCGTTTCAATCCACTTCCGTTGGGCTTGTTGACGCATCTCTCATGCCCTATGGTCAGATGTTGATACTTTCCTTACCACTGATGCTGCCATGCCCAAGGTTCTGCTGTTCACCGAGAAGGATTCTCCTCCACCGATGTTCAAGGCGCTCAGTAAGTCTCGTTCTTTTTGTCACCAGAGTAGCAGGAGCTCTTGGTTAGGCAACGAGTTCCGCAAGGAGATGCAGTTCGGTCTGGTGAACGTCAAGAAGCAGCCGGATCTAGCCAAACGCTTTGGCGTCAAGAAAGCTCCGAAGATTTTACTGCAACAAGCTGTTGGGAAGAAGCCGGAAGCGTGAGACTGATCCCAGTCCCGGTTTCCAATAGCGTGTATGCGCCCTTGTAGATATAAAGGGGAGGTGTCGTACATTCCTATCGCCGACTGGGTCAATCTGCACAGAGAGACATTTTCCAGAGGGGGTAACCTTACTCGGGGGCAGACTGATTGCCATGAGTCTTCGCAGGTGGATTTGAGGAAACTGCGAGACCTGGGTCGGGCAGTGAGACTGAGGCGCCCTCTAGACCCTGGCTTGCACAGGAGATACCCGAGATTACGAAGAGAAGCGCTAAGCATGTTTGTTTCGATGGTGGAGAGGTATGAATTTCTAGTGTGTTTCAGACCGGCATTCGCTTTTGCTCGTTTCAGGGCCACTGTGTCATTTACCTGAAGGAAGGCGGCCCATTGTCGAAGGAGGAGGAGGATGGCCTTGTTGAGCTCAGGGACCGATTCACTTCACAGCTTCACAACCGGTACGAACCCTGCGGCTTGGAGGCTCATTCGAATAGGCCCATGACTGCTTTGACTGTAGGGGTGCCAAGCTTCGTTGGGTATGGCTCGATGTTTCGAAGGAGCCAGCATGGGCTGAGATGTTTGGTATCAGCAAGTTCCCCAATGTTGTCGTATTCAACCCTCATAAGCGTCTTCGATTCTGCAAATTCGATGATGATGACGAAGAGTAGGTGCTGGTCGTGGACACTGGTAGGCATTCTCCGTCTTCTCAGGCACACGGGAGATAAAGATGGCGTAGAGTATCTAGTCGATAAGGTCCTTGGCGGTGATGGCCGATTCAAGATCGTCAAGGGTCAGAAGCTCCCGGAACTTTCGGACAGGGAAGAGGATGGGGAGAAGGCCCAGTCCGACCGGGATGAGTTGTAAATGCCGTGTATGGCAAATCTGGTTTTGCTTGTGGGCAGAGGAACCGTGCGTTACTTTTTAGATGTTTCCCACAGGCGTAGTGTTATTCCGGGTTGAGTTACCAGTCAGTACTATGGGTGTTTACTTTGCTGTTACTAGCCTTGGATGCTGAACTTGGTGGATTGGTGTCGTTCCGCGCGATGGTCAGCACCCAGGGATCTCTATTGATACGGGGAATATACGTGGTCTCAAAGGGCAATGAAACGCTTGAAGATCATCTCTATCAGTTCGATTGTCTTGCACTGTGGTGATTCATCGGTTGATTGCTAGGAATGGGGCATAGTGATGCTGAGAGGGTAGAATCAACTGAAGGAGCTGGAACGTTTAAGAGTGTCTGGCAAGGCGGTCATTCATACCAGTCAGCCCTACAATTTGTAGGCTACAAAGGAATCTTTCTCAAGTACTGTAGGTAAGATTCCTTCCTTCAGGAGGAATGCCGCACAGTGCAGTATCATATGAGGCATTAACTTGGAGATACCTCTCTTTTCCCAGCTTGCTAGAGGCTCCGAGTGGCGGGTTGGGTCAGGTCGTAGTTCATGACTCGTGAACACTTTTCAAATGCTTGACCTAAGGATTGACGAGGATCTTCGGTTGTGCCCATTCATGTCTAACTGACCCACCCGGTCTTATCAAATTTTCATGTGGTCTCGTGGCCTAATGGATAAGGCGTTGGTCTTCGGAACCAAAGATTGTGGGTTCGAGTCCCACCGAGATCGTTTCTTGTTCTAAGATTTGTTCCATACAAGTAGCTCGCAGGATCGATCCTGCCGTCGCCTCCCGGGCAAGTCGTGTATTCACTGCGACTTCCCATGATGCATTACTAAATTGCGTTCTCCTTCGACGTTATGTGTCGTGTTCGGCATTCTTGAAATGTATGATGTCGGTCGTTTCTCCGGCGAAGCATAAAGCTCTCTATATAGATACTAACTCACCTTGTCTTGTTCATGAAAGGATCAGTGGTAGCGTTTTTGCAAATTGCTCGATCTCTGATCACCAGACGGCGTTTATAGGGGTGTTACAGCTCCAAGCTCACTGCTTTTCGTTTACCAAGTCGCCATGAATATCCAGCTTCATGCAAAAATTAGCACACGCCGATATAACGCCCTTGCTTTATACTCATATGGGAATTGATTGGATTGGGATCGATCAGGGTTAATCTTTCCTGCCCGTGTGATCGTATCTCATTAGACATATTTTCAAGCTTCAGCTCCATCGTTCGTCTACCCGCCATTGCTATGGTAATCATGGTGTGTATTGAACTTATAGAAAGTGCAATCATCTCACATTTACTCGGAGATCTCGAGATTGAGTCTGTTTTGGTGGCAGTCTTTACTCTTGGATCATCATGTCCGCAGAGCTTATGAATACTCACCTCAAGGAGGCTGATCCTGCGGTAGAGATTTCCGCCTATGTTCCATTGCTGAGTGTCCGTCATTATCAAGGTTTTCGATATCATCGAGCATGAGAAGGAACGTCAGCGTACCAACGTCTGTTTGATTGCGTCAGAGAACTTCACGAGTCAGGCGGTAGAGGCCCTTCTAACTTTTACGCACTTTATACCAGTAGCAGGTTCTCGATGCAATTGGGTCTGTCATGACCAATAAATATTCTGAGGGCTATCCTGGGGCTAGGTAGTCATCTAAGTCGTGCTGTTGTTAGGAATTTCGTCGACAGATATTATGGTGGCAACGAGTTCATTGACCAGATGGAGACCCTTTGCATGGACCGTGCCTTGGAGACCTTTCAACTTGATCCGGCTAAGTGGGGAGTCAACGTACAGACTTTGAGTGGTGAGTGAGATCCTCAAAGAGTCATTCGTTCGAGTCTGAGATGCTCCCATCCACTCAGGCTCTCCTGCCAATCTGGCCTTGTACACTGCCTTGCTGAATGTTCACGATCGCATTATGGCGCTCGACTTACCCCATGGTGGCCATCTTAGTCATGGCTATCAAACTGATACCAAAAAGGTCTCCATGATATCTAAATTTTATACCTCTATGCCGTAGTGCTTCCAAAGACACACTTATCCAGACACTTCACAGCTGGTCTGCGGCAGGTACCGTTTGGATGAGAAGACTGGTCTCATTGACTATGACGAACTCGAAAAGTTCGCTCAACGTTTCAGACCTAAGCTTCTGATCTGCGGTTATTCTGCGTAGTTGTTCTGAGGTCCAATATGTATTCTGATGCGACTCCAGATACCCTCGCCACTTCGACTTCGCCCGTCTTAGAGCCATTGCGGATTCAGTCGGTGCTATACTTCACTGTGATATGGCGCATGTGGCTGGTCTGGTCGCCGCTGGAGTCCACCCATCTCCCTTTGTAAGGCATGGTGACACGCAGAATACAAGGCGCTTTGTAGGAGCTGTGTGACGTTGTGACTACCACTAGTCATAAGACATTAAGAGGACCTCGTGGCGCGATGATATTCTACCGTGTGGGCCAGAAGGGTATAGAATCACACATGGTATCACAAGAAGGATGGTTTTAGGTGTTGATAAGCATGGTGGTCCTATCATGTACGACTACAAGGATAGGATCAATGCTACAGTGTTCCCCGGTTTACAAGTAAACTGCTCTGTGGCTATCTCTCACTGTGAGTCGTTATATAGGGTGGACCTCATAATCATATCATTGCTGGTTTGGCGGTGGCTTTGAAGCAGGCTCAGACGGAGGAGTACAAGCAGTACCAACAACAGGTACAAATCTCGCTGACTCTGCCGCGCTCTGTTTCTGGTATGATCCGGTTTAGGTGGTGAAGAATTCCAAGGCTCTGGCGGATGAGCTGATAAAACTCGGCTATGATTTGGTCTCTGGGGGTAAGCAGTGTGGAGGCGTCATTTTACGCAGTACTACGCCCTTCATCGTGCAGGGACTGATAACCACCTGGTCCTACTGGATCTACGTAGTAGAGGTATTAACGGCAATAAGACCGAGAAACTCTGTGATCATGTGGCGATCTCCCTCAATAAAAACACAGTACGTTGATATGCGCTCTATACTGAACTCACTAAGCTGCATAGGTCCCCGGGGACAAGTCGGCTATCACTCCGTCGGGTCTTCGTATCGGCGCTCCGGCTATGACCACTCGCGGTGCTAAGGAGGAAGACTTCCGCAAAATCGCCCAGTTCATTCACCGGGTTGTGGAAATTGGCTTGCAGGTTACAAAATGTTTACGACTCTTTGTTGGAATGTCTTCATATAGGTTCAGAAGCAGTCGGGTCCGAAGTTGAAGGACTTTCTTGCTATTTTGGATAACACTCCCCCTCCAGAGCTGACTCAGCTACGTGAAGAAGTTATGGCATTCAGTTGTGGGTTTGTTCCCATCGGTCAATGAGGGTGAACCAGTGATGCACGGAAGAGCTTTCGTTAGAAATTTGAGATGTTTCATGAAGTTATCAAGATCGATGGGCTTCTGCGTTTTAGTTTTATCAGATGGGATCAGCGCATTCCAGTCGTGGGGCTTTAGCTCAATAATAGCCGGGGTTTTAGGTCAATAATGACGTATTGAGCAGGGGGTGGGTCAATCGCGAAATGAAGGAAATAGGTTTGCTTATCGCAGGACCGGTTATTGTTACTCCTACGTATGGCTGATATCAGCAGTCCACCAGCTCACAACGGTGTCCAAGATAACGGCAGGATACGGGAAGGCCTGGCGGAGGTGCTCCCCATCGAGGGCAATAAGGTCTTTTATAACAACGTCCAGGTAGTATAGGTAGTGTATGCTAATCTTGTATGCAAATGTGAAAAATACGCGCTGTTTTCTGGAATTAATTATATAGTGAAGTTATCGCTCTCACAGTTCCGAGTAGTTGCTCTTATCACAGCACGTGTTCGTAGCAGTGTCTATATTGTTTATGCGATATAGTTCCCGATCGATTCTCAATAACTCCGGAAAATGACGTTTGCATGCATATCAAACTGGCATGCACTGTTTGTGGTTGTCGGAGTGTCTTGTGCCGTCATCATAGTGCTGCCCCTCGAGCCCATGCGCGATGAACTATGCATTCGTTGGGACTGGTGACTCTGGGTAGGGCTTCCTTAGCTTTGTGACTATCTGGATGCAGTTGGTTTATTGATTAATTTCTTGGATTACGCAAAGTGGATGTGGTGTATTCTCACTGGTGTCAGGTCTTCAACAGAGACACGTCGGTATTAGCCTTGAATGTCTTCGATACTTGGAGGAAAGACCATTCCCCGCCGGGGAGGGCTGGCAGGGCCATCACGGAGGAGCTCAATAAGAACAACGAGGGCCTCACGGTAATGTGGGTTCAACGAACGCTGACTTGAGCTCGTCAGCTTTGAATTGACATTTGAAACGAAGATCGTTGGAATGTTAATGCACACCCGTGGTTAAGTCAAAAACTAGTGCGTGTCAGCTTCAGAATTCAGGGTCAGAGTAGTAGTAGTAGTAGTAGTAGTAGTAGTAGTAGTAGTAGTAGTAGTAGTACTCAGTAGTAGTAGTAGTAGTAGTAGTAGTAGTAGTAGTAGTAGTAGTAGTAGTAGTAGTAGAGCTTTTGGAAGGCTCTGAGATGCGTACGACTATGAACTGAAGGGAGTTGCTGTTCACAGGTGTTCGAGGCGATGGCGGCCTCTGGGCTACGATCGGTCCGATACGCCAAGGAAGTGAAAAACCTGAAGCATGTGGTAGTGAACGATCTGGATGAAAAGGCTGCAGAAAACATCAAAGCTAATCTCAAGTCGGTGGGGTTCTGCCTAGCATTGAGGCAGAGTTCCCTGTCATATCAGGCACAATTGCATACCCGAGAGCATCGCCGAGGCCAGCCATTCGGACTGTATCAGACATATGCAGCACAACGACTTGGCTTACGATGTACTGGGCCACCGAATGAGAGGGGCCGTTTGAAATCATATTTAGGTGATCGATCTGGATCCCTATGGTAGCGCCTCGCCCTTCTTGGATGGAGCATTGAATTCTGTCAAGAATGGAGGTCTCCTCTGTGTTACGTGTACGGACTCAGCAGTAGTATGGGAGAGAGAACTAGAGGAGCTTTTGGGTGGATATCAAACGCTTGCTTGGCCGTATGTAGCGTAGTGATCGGGTTAAGTACATTCGGAGGGAAATTCCTGAAGTTATCTCAGTTTTGGGTACTTGGTGTGTTTGAGAAATTTCACTGCTTAGTGACTATCAAAAACGGTCGTACGAACGGATTTTTTCGCACAGTATAGGTAAATGCTGAGGAACTCGCCAACTCGGGAATCATAGTTTAGGTCTACCCGGATTGAGTCGTTGGTTTGTCGTTGATGATATCTTGAATATGAAATGCTCATGCTAGCGCGAGTTCGTTCCCTTCTGCCCAGGTACTCTGTGGGAACCACACTGACGTCTGCTACTACCGGTACGGTGGCATCGCCCCAAAAGCGAAGTAGGGAGGATGGGGATTCGGCCCTTCCACCACACCCTTTTCTCAGATACTGTCATGAACTAGCCTTGCGACTAATGCTGCATGCTATATCGAGCGCTGCTGGGCGGAGGAAGCGTGCGATCGTCCCTTTACTGTCGCTGAGCATCGACTTCTACTATAGAGTAAGTGGTCTGACATTGATCTGACATCGTTATTATTAACAACAGGTGTTTGTTCGCGTTGTCGACTCTCCTAAGGATTGCGGCAATCTGGCAGCTGACACGTCCCTTTTATTGCAGTGTGTTAACTGTGAATGGCACGAGCTGTCCCCTCTAGCACAACCGTAAGTGGGCAAACCAACACCGATAATGTCTAACCCGTCTCGTCGGAGTTTGCCGTTGAAACCTTCCTGTGCGGAAGTCGTGAAATTGCACACGAGTCTATGGGTTGCTTTTACTGTACTGACTTCGTCGAGTGCATCGGCTCTGAAATATAAGAATTTTGTTACACGTAGAGAAGTAGCGGTAGAAAATATCGTGAGTATTTAGCAGTCTCCTCTCTGGAGCAGAAACCTAGTACAAGGGTGCCAAGCACTGAGATCTTGGCGTTTCAGGAAGTCGGATAAGAATCCCACTTTGAAACCAGGCACTCTATTGGGTGAACATGGCGGAACTGCACCGCCGGCCACATGTCCTGTATGCAAAGGACGTTTGGTAATGCCCCTTGGACTTCTACTTGCTGGATGACCATGTTCAGGCGATGGGAGGTCCGTGTTGGACGGGTCCCCTTCACGAGGCTTCCTTTGTGAGCGCTATGTTGGCTGAGAGCTCGGACACTGTGGGGAGAGCTGAGAAGTATCCTGGTATCACTGCTTGGAAGAAGGTCTGACATGCAGGAGGGATTTGGGTATGGATTTCTCGACTGGCTTAGGTTCATGGCTTGCTCACGGCTGTGTCGATGGAACTGCCTGCTGCCCCATTGTTCTACACACTAGATGGTTTGATGTCCATCACTAGAGCCCCCAACTGCCCTTTGCAGAAGTTCAAGAATACTCTGGTCAAGCTCGGTAAGGCCCCGTTGTTGATAAGGAGGTCGTAGGTGCTCCCGCTTAGGCTACAAGGTTAGTCACTTCCATCGAGAACCGATGGCTATCAAAACTGATGCTCCTTCCGAAGTTGTCTTCGATCTGGTGGGTACCGCTCATCCTCGTACTGTTAACTACTTTCGCATGCTTCTTTGGACTTGTTGACTCCGTTCAGGCACGGGCATGGGCATTGCAGCATCAGGAAACATCCAATGTAGTTCTGAAACCGAAGGTAGAGGGCTTCCTAGACCAGGGAACCAGCAGCCTCCCGGATCGAGATTGGCGGAAGATCAACTTTGATGAACCAGTCGCTAAAGGCGGTAAGTTTTCGCCGAAAACTTTCCGGTATGCTGACATCTGTATATAGAGTGAATGTGTATGTTTATAAGGGGCGTGCATGCTTGAGATCTCGACAGTCTAAACATATGTCCGACAATATTGTATTCGCCAGTACTCATGATTTATGACTCGTTCCTGTTTATGTTTTATTCGCCATTCACATTTGGAATGGTCGGCGGTAATATACCGACGTCGAGTATGAAGTTGAATATTCATCAGTGTCATACACGAGTCGTTCAGATGCTAAAGAACCCGGGAGTGAAGGCGATAAAGAGCAACATCATAAGAAGAGGACACCTATGTGATAGCCTTGTGCTGGTTTGCAACCGCATTCGATCCTCTCAGGTTCCTGCCGAACCCCGAGTCCAACTGGGGTCCTAAGCGAGCAGCTGCGGGCTGGCCTGGAGGAAAGTGCAAGAAGGTGAAGACACATCATGAAGGAGAGGAGACGCCGTCATCGGCCGAGGAAGCAACAGGCCAGAAGGCACAGTGATTTCCAAGTCTACCAAACGTATTTGCTGTTTCTACTGCTATGCCATTTCCATCGTCGTGTTGTGACCTCGGATGCTGAGCTCTATGTGGGGTAGTTGCCAGTGGAGTGTTAGCGTCTATCATGTCGCGAATCAGTATAGGAAGCGTCATAGTCCTAGTATTAGGGTAGCGTGGGTCGATTTGAATAGTTGATGACACTTTTGCGAGAGAAAGCAGTAGTTCCTCCTCTTCTCCAGGTTGACGGAAGTCTGACGGTGATAGGTTACAATGTAGGTCATTTAAGAATCCTTTTACCATGGATGACAGCGACTCGGATTGTGACATGGTCTCGGCGGTCTCCGAGATGAGCATGGATTCTGAGCAGGGTGAGGCATCATCAGCCCATAACTCTTCGGCTTTTATGTGACAATCGTCATCATACTCGAGAGATCGTATCAGACTGTACTCTTTCTCTGTACTTCGTAGTGTATTTCAGTAATAGCCACTGTACTTTGTAGTGGCTGAAATCGAAGGGGGGAGGGTCTGGTCCAGGTTGTTCGCTCGACTGTGAATTCTGATATGCTTGGTTCTTGTCATACGCGCGCGTATTGGCAATTTACAACTCCTCTTAGATGATGGTGCGTTGGCGAAAGTGACGCAGATGCTGGAGAAGTACAATTTCAAGGACAATCCCGAGGCTGTGGGAGTCATCACTGAGACCATTGTTGGTGTCATCAGAGATCATGAAGTGAGCCCTTTCCAAGTCCGTGCACTGTACGTCGATCTCTCCCTATAGAGTGACGCCGAGCTCATCTTGAAGTGTACGGAGATCCTATCGGACATGGCCTCTCCCGAGCATGGGCCGCCCCACTGGAGGTGTGCGTTGGTCTTTAGAGCACTACTGCCTGTTATTCTCATGGACAATGTAAGCATTGGGAGATCGTCTAGTCTGTTGAACTCGGGTGTTTTTAGCAGTGATGCAAAAAATGTTCGCTTTGCTCAGCTGAGCTCCAGATTTTTCTCACTAATCATAGGATTTTATATACGAATTGGAAGAATATATACGATTAGTGTACAGAAAGTAACAAGGATTTTCGAAATTTTCCTCAGAGATTTCATATTGTCATCAACACATGTAGTTGACCATGCGCAAATTTTACCACATTGGTTCTTAGTATCCGAAAGAGAAGACCCTGGCAGCTCCTACAGCATCCATGAGGTCGGCTAAGGACATGATACTCCAATGGATCATCGTAGGTTCTTAACTTGTGTATATAGAGGAATGTAATCCTATCGCAGGGGTTCGTTCGTGAGCATCCCCTCCTCCTTTGCCGTCGACTAGTTGAGAAGGATGTTGACGATTTGGGAGGTGAAGATGACGAGGATGACGAAGGGGAGGATACACCGAGCGGCGTGAGTGATGAGTGACTGTTGATTACAGTGTGGGAAAGTATGCACATGGTCAACTACGTCAGTTGGTGATAGCATAAGAGTTCTGAGAAAATTTAGGGAAATTATAATTGGTTTCTGTACACCCGAATTCATATCTAGATCTCTGCAATTAGTGAGTAAAGTCGTAGACTGAAACGAAAGAAGTGGATATATACTCCAACACTGGTTGATTACCTTCGCATGAGTAGTTTGACTGCTCTACTGTGACACTGCTGGATATTTCGCCTCGCTCCTGTGAGAGCTCACCTAGTAGTCTATGGAGGTTACTCTATTTAGAGCGAGGAAGGAGAGGAGGGTGACGAGGGAATCGATGATAGGCAGCAGCGTAAGCGCAGACGTGGCCGGGCCGAGGTCAGTACTTGGGGTCATCGGTGATTGAAGTATAAGGCGTGGCCTTGTCACGCGATTCTCCTCAGCTCCTAGCTGTTCTTGAATGCCTTGATTTCCAAGGTTTTCAGGGCCCCCGAGGTGACAAGAGAAGACGCGGCCATCATAGCGATGATGAGAGTAACGATTCGGATGATAATGGTGAGAGATCAGAGCAAGCTAGGAGGGGACGTGGGAGGCCCGAGGGGGCAGCAGCCCAGGATGATGATAGTGAGGATGAGGGAAATCAAAGAGGAGGGAAGAAGGAGGTATCCCACTGGGTGGATCGCTGGTCTAGTACGGTACAGTCTCATCGACGGTTTTTGGGGTAAAAGTCTATGAGTATAGTCTTGGACGTCGTTTGCCTAGTTTCATGTACTATCAGGTGATGATGGATCCTGTGATGGGCCTAATTCAGCGCATATGCACACTGTGTCCCGAGAAGAAGGATTGGAGGGAGGCAGCAGCAGTGGTATTACCATCATTAGACCTAGTATGGTAGGCGAGTTGTCTCTGTGGTCTCAGACGATCGTGACGCTGTTGGAGAGCTTTGCTGAGCAGGTCGTGGAATTGGAATTAGATGAGGGCACTCTAACGGTGAGTCGGACTATGTCGAACTATTCTTCCGGACAGGGAGTAGAGCGAATAGTTTTTCGCAGAGTCGTTTTGCATCCTTCGTTGAGTTGCTGTTGACCACCAATCGCGCCGGGTTTCGAGCTTTTGCCATTGACGTGGTTGGGGTCCTCGTTATGCGAGCGGAAAAGGTAGGTGAGCCTTTTTGTATGCAGTAGGGTGATGCTGGTTTTCAGGCTCACTTGGAGAAGGACACTGCGAAGCTTCTACTACAAGGAGTCCTCGGCTGCGTTCTCGATCCGGTGAGGCACAATCATCATCTGTGTGATGTCAATGACTGGCCCTAGGTATCCACTGTGCGGGCGAAGGCCATACTAGGAGTAGGGAGTCTGCTCAAGGCACTAGTCTTGGGAGGAGGGAGTGATATGGCGGTAAGTGAGGGAAGTGATGCATGCTCTCTTGTGGAGGCGCTGCCATAAGGGTCACCAGCTGAGCTCTTCAACGCCTAGGGTATAGCAAGCGATTGTTTTGGGGTGTGGGGTTGTTATAGTCTTCGTTGGTTGATGTCGTCCTTACTTCAGGAGGAGGATCGAGATTGGTTGCGTGGGGTAGCTCGGAAGATCCCCGAGATCATCGTACGAGCTGCTAGTGATGAGAAGACTGGCGTTCGCACCGTAAGTGCCCTTCTCTCCGGCATCAAGAAATTTTCCAACCGAATTTTCCCATTGGAAATGGTATGTAAATCAGCGACAACTGGTAGACCAAGCTATAGGAGTAATTAAGCCATCATTATGAGTTTTCAAGTGTCGTGGATAAGTCAGATGTTTCCCTTGACACGACAGTGCTATGAGCAGCGTAGTGATAGGAAGGCGTTCTTCCATCTATTATGAAATATTATTGCCATTGCTTCTGAGCATTCCTGTGAATGGAAGTATATGCCTCTAGGGTTAGCTCCGACCTGCCTCCCAGGTATGTACGAAAGTCATCGATATGCTCATTGACGTACTAGAGCAACTCAATCAGCTCGCTGGAGACGAGACTCTGTTCGTGCTGCCCCTGGATGAGACCCTCCCCACTCTGGGCCTTGACTCGGCTGTCAGTGTTAGGAAGGCGGCCATAGCAACAACGGATCGGATACTGCAGGTCAGGACTGTTCTTGTGTACTTCCTAGCAGGGGACTGGTCGTGACTTGGCAGATGCTGTCGGGAAGGCATCGTGAAGTCCTCGAGAGGCTCTATCCCGCGATAGAAAACGGCAGGAACAGCGATCCTCATAGCAAGTCCAGTGTAACGCATAGAAGTGTTGCTGTATGCATCGTGTGCATGCGTGCAAGTAGATACCAACGCTGTGGTGCACAGTAGTATTACCGCTTGTTTCGGATGCCGAACAGAGTGTATCTGACATCGCCACTGAGACCGTTAAGGACACTATTTTACAGCCCTTGAAATCAGCACTGAGGCGGAGCTCTGGTCTGGATCCACTCTCAGCTTGCCTCCTCCGTAATGGTTGCCTAATGCACTTTCTTGTGCACTGAGTTTTAGGCACGATATCGTCACATCACAACTGGGTCGAATACGCTCAGAGGGGTATCAAACTGCTGATGCGGAAAGAAACGAACTCAAAAGTAAAATGTGAAGTAGCGGCGCCCGACGATGGTCTGCTTACAGTCAGCATGCAAACCCTATGTATCTGCCTTGGAAAAAGTCATTGAGGAGACTAGTAATGATGAAGACCCTCAGCTGGTGCAGGCCCTGTGGATGGTAAGGGTAACCAGAGTCCAGGCAGGCACTGCTGTGTCTTAGTTACTCGAGGAGTTCGCGTCGCTTCAGGGTGATGTTGTTGACCCTTCGCTGGTCGCCGGAGCGATCAGAGTGTACTTCTCACAAGATCGATGTAGTGGTTCTCTGTGCCCGACTCGTTTCTCTCTTGCTGACTTCGATCCTCTATCTACTCCACCAGAGTGGTCTGTGTATGATCAGTGTGTAGCCTCTGAAGGGGCGGGAGGAGGTATCGGTTTAGAGGGTGGTTGGTATTTCGCGGGGGGGCCCTGGCCCGCGTTACTCACTATATGCACCTGTTCTTGGTCGTAGGTGATCCCCAAGCATCGTTCGGTCATCTATGTTTACTCAAAGCTGTATTATTCGTGATGAAACAAGTAGCAGCTCGTGTCGATGGTGAATCGTCAACAGCTATAGCAAGGCTCCTACTGGAGGCCATCAAAGAGTTCAAGGTCCCCCTTACTGTTGCTCTGGTAAGACAATAATAAACCTGTCCTGCACTGAGACTAGTAAGTAGTACTCAATACTCAACATATTCAGTACTTTCATCAGTACTAGTTAGTAGTAGTAGTAGTAGTAGTAGTAGTAGTAGTAGTAGTAGTAGTAGTAGTAGTAGACTCTTAGCCCGCTAGTACTGTACAGGGTCTTCGGAATTTCATGGGTCGAAGAAATTCTTTTCCAACGCGTGAGTACTCCTCTCTCTCAGCCGGTCATAGAGTTGGTGAAATGCTTCTGTGATACTCACAGGGCCACCAAACAGGCTCTCCAAGGTTGGCAGAAGGATTTGGTCTACCAGATGGAAGTAGCGAAAATTTTTCATTCCGTATCTCATTGAGTGTTTCCCCAGACATGTGTGTATCAAGGAGCTGTCTATAGGCCAGAGAGGCCGAGTACGATGCTCGAGAAGGAAGCTAAGAGACTTGCGGCGGCCCTCGGATACCTCGGTAGGCTCCGGAGGGATTAATCCTCTTCCTTGATCACAGCTCTGTCATCGCAGGGGATCTGGTGCTAGCGTGCGAAGAATCAGGGAAGAAGAATGTCTCGTGTTTTTCGAAGCCCGAGAGCACCTATACGGTATAGCCCTGCATAATTGCGCATGACAGAATAGAGCTTTTCAGAATATCCATGTGCTGGCTACCGACTCGGTTTTCTCCGACATCATGAGTGGCAACCCAAAACAGGTCAGCGATATGCGATGTTGTCCTTTCCCCCTTCCCCTCCTCGTGAATCAGTTCTCGTTGGTGTCATAGCTCGCTTTATAGTTCGTCGAATTCGCATCTTAATGTCCTCTGTGATACTGTGTGGGAAGGCTTCTTTATCTAACTCTTCTGAATATAGCGTATGAGCATCTGGAGAGGCTATTCTTTCAACAGTGGCGATGGAAGGTGTCATGTGCAATCTCGCTGTCGCTTTCGCGATGGTCACACGTATGTTCTCAGCATTTCCGCATACCGGTCCCGGTTCGCGCACAGGCGATAATTTGCCTTGGGAAGGTTTGCCTCAAAAATGAGAAACAAGCGAAAAACCTCGCCGACGTATTTGCTCTCCTCTTAAGGTGAGATGGTGACACGCACGCTCAGTGTGGGAAGATATGCGCATGTGTTGGTGGCAATATGTAAATTCTGAGGGGATCTGCTTGGTTTCTGTACACTACTACCCGAATTCGTATATAAACTCCTATAATTAGTGGGTTAGCTGCTGCGCTCGGCTGAGGAATGTAAATATAAGTCTTCCGATGTTGAAGAGATAGCAAATGGTGGATCAATGGTAACTGATTTGCTTGTTCGGATCGGGTAGCCTCCTTTAATTTTTTCCCTTATATTTCAACACTGCGCCCACTGGAGGTTGCTTGTTCCCGCGTAGGCACTTCGAGCCGGTGGTTGTACGTAATAATGCGTTCGTGGTCCTCTATGATCTCTGCGTGCAATACACCGGACTGGTCGATCCGAGGCTTCCTATGATGACAAGAGCTCTCAACGTGAGTCGCCTCTCGAGGCAGAGGATATTCGCGTTAATCGATTGCTGCTCAGGATGAGATTAGATTTTATCGTCACCAAGCGATGATGGTCATATCATCCCTCATGGCTGAGGACTACGTCAAGTTTCGCGGCCAAACTGTATACAGATACCTCACGGTGTTAGCTGATGAAAATGAGGAAGTGAGTTGCTCAAACGCTTCGCCTTTGCTCGATCTCTCCAACTCGTCGCAATATGGATGTTTTATTTCTCAACACACAATGGCGATTCATTGCAAATCGTGGTTGACGAAGCCCAACGCTCAGATACGATCGTTTGTGGAGTCTTTCTTTACACGTATATTGATACCGAGGCAGCATGGTCTCTTCGCTGACGTATTCGTGAAGAGCATCTGCGCGCTGAACTGTTGGAAAGGACATCCCCTGTACGATTGTCGGTCTATGGTTGTCGCCGATTTTCATGTCAAGGTACGCTAGTGCCGCTCAGAATAACAGGGAGTTCTCATTGCAAGAGCACACTGTGAAAAGGGAGAGGATCTACCGGTGAGCTAATTCGGAAGGGCTCTCCCAGATCTAGTTGCATGCACCAGGTTCATGATGGAGTACTTCGATGAAGCGGCTAAATTCAAAGTGGTCAACGAGATCATGACCAGGCTGTTAACCAGGTTTCTCGATGATGATGGTACCGCGAGGCCCTTGCCTCTACCACAGACTGAGGAAGAGAGCGGTGCCACCGTTTATAGTAGGCGTAGTGATGATGGTTGATCTCAGGTGGAAGAGTACTGACAGATGTGTTCTGTCTCCTCTGCTGTCGAGAGTTGAGGTTGCACATGAAATCCGGTACGAATAGAAAGCTGCGTCGAAGCGGCGCGGCGCGGATCGGTCGTGTTGTCAGGTGGTGGCAGAGACCTCACTGAACAGCAACGGGCGATGGGTAATGAAGAAAACGAAGACCCCAACGTACAGGGTAAGCCGATTGAACTGTTCTCGGGACGAACAGGCTCCTGTCATTGTGCAGGTGAGCGGAGAGATGCAGCAGAACGGTCCAAGAAGTATATGCAGGAGACGATGATACCAACCTTACTACAGCTCAGAAACCTCATGCAGTCCGAGACGTCGCCCTTTGTTTATCATATAAACAACTGCCTCCGGGAGGTAAGTCTACTCTAATCTCGTTTACTCTTGTGTTTCTATGTCAAATGAAGCACTGAAATAGTGTGGATAGATTTCAGTATTATCGTTCTATGAATTAGGACGGGTTGTGATGCCTTCCGAAATTAAAGGCATTTTGATCAGTTCTCAATATTCTGCGCTGTGAGTCGTAGCCTCGCAGTTACTCCGAGAATTCAAGGACGAGATCGCCACCTTTTGCAACGGAGACGACCAGCTGGCAGTAGAGCTCATCTATGATCTCAACATGGAGGGCCGAGGAGCTTTGTTGCTCGGACGGAACGATCAAGGAAGTGATGTTTCCATCGGCCTCGAATGATACGGCGTTTGGCTTGCCAGATAACGGTGAGACGGCCAACCAGCGTTCTCGAGGACCCGCATCACTGAGGTTATTCGATATCGCGGATGGTCACGGCGATCAGATGGGCATCAATGTTGGCCTTGACGTTACCGACGGAGTGGCCCCTGCTGGTTTGACGGACTTCCAGAGACGAATGATGTCACGTGCGCGCAAGAAGGCGAAGGTGGGTTTGGATTCGATGAAACCTAACTTGAATTTTTACTATTTTCCAATGCTTGAGATTCGTGCTATCCGCTGCCACTATGGCAAATAGGACCATGCGCAGCCTGATAGCTCAATCTGAATCAGTCCCCACAGGGACATGCTTAACTCGATCTTCGGAGCGCAGCCTTGGGCGATCGAAGGGACCTCTCACATACTCCTTTTAGTCGTACGGTGGACGCGAGGCCCCTCCGGCGTTAGCATCTCCCGAAGGCACCAGGAGCAGAGCATCTGAAGGGACTTCATCGCTGCAACGGCGTGCAGAGGACCCACCTATAACGGACCAACTGCGGGACAAAGAAGAAGTAACATAGACCACAAATGACGATCAGCTGGCAGTTTACGCTTCGTCTGTGAGGTGAGAGGTTTTCCCTGTGTGTATTCAGGAAACGGCGCAGGCGACGGCCGATGGGGCCGAAGCGTGATGAATGTTTACAATTTGCTTAATGCAATGATTGCACGTAGAGTTTCAAATGTGCAGTAGTTTCGAGTTCAACAGAATAATGTCTATCGAGCACAGTTGATCAAACTCCCATCAAAATAACTCTACCGACAGTCCAAGACTTCATAACAAGTCAGGATGTGAAGGCGTGGGTCACGGCTGCGACTGATGTACAGATATGATTCTTGCTCCGTCCCTCTTCACGGGCTTGTTGAAACCTGAGCTCTCAGGCTGCCCTGCCTCGTATCATAGCAGAGATGAGGGGTATTTTTGACAACGCATTGGCTCAGCATGGGGAAATAATTCAAGACATGACTCGAAAGAACCTCCAGGTAGAACGAAATGCAACTCGTGACAACTGCAAGACGATTTGCAGGTCATCGAATCGCAAGGTAGAGCGATGCAGCAGACAATGAGCACTATGAATCGTCTTGTTGCTTGCGGAGCGCTGACGATGGGAACATTAGAGTACTGGCGGTGGGAGCGAGAATATAATACAATACAGTGAGACAAGTCAGGCTATCCACGCAAAGCGCAACACTCCGTCATATGTAGGTCTGAGGAGAGGAGGACCAAAGTGATCCGAAGGTTCGTGGTTTTCGGGATTTTTGGCATGTTATTCACCATCGCGGTCACCAAGCTGTGATTGCAATAATAAGCAGACCCGTTGACCTAGATCTTGAACGTTTCTCACAGAAGATTGATTCATCGAGTTGCACGGGCGTTCGGCAGTGAAAAAGAATCATTTCGCAACCTCTGCTACATTCGTGGGATATTTCCATTCGTAGCCGTAGAGCCGCCCTCTTCCAGTGAGAACAACAGCGCATGATGTCACTGGGTTCGTTACATGCTTGGGTTGCCCTTGGTTGAGATCGTGACATGCCACGCTACGCGGAATCGAAGTATGTGATCATGAACTTATAGCTGTTTCTGTTATCACTCTCATAGATGACAGTAATAGGATACTCCCAGGGTATACACCTCAGAGTTGCCTCTGGACTCCCAGGAAGTGGAGCTTTCATTTCAGCAACAAACTCCAATTGTTCCTGGATAAGAATTTGCAGCCTATGGCAACCGTTCGATGGGATTGGAGACCATTATCCAACAGTTGCTGCCCCACTGCCCAACACAACAAAGAGCAGAGAAGACATTCGATCGAATCACGTTAGTTCTTCTGCGATTGCGAACTCAGCAAATCGTGCTGGTCATCCCTCGATCTCAACATGATGAATGGAACGCTTAATTAGGTTTTGCTGTAGACAAAAGCTTCACTCCATAGCCCTTGGCGTTCAGCTCTTCAAGTACATGTCTGAGATCCTCAGATTTCGGGTTGTGCCGCACGAGGACCTGTAGTGGGCATGAGTGTAGCGAGTTGATGATATTTCATGAATCACTCTGGCTCCTCCGAGACAACGACCTCCAACGAGATCTACGTTCAGGGAGGCCTTCACGATGTGGCAGTCGCCAGGCATCACATCACGACGGAAAGCTAGTTCATCCATATCTGAATTTCACAGCCTATTTGTAACGACTCAAGTAGTTGATATCTCTGCCGCGTACTCTCCTTCAAGCCCGACACCGCGAGCTCAGTAATATTCCAATCATTCACTTCGGGACTGCGAGGAGGTGAACCCTGGGGGGAGCCACTGAGACAACAATCTCAAAGCTCACATGATAGCGGCGAAGTCACTGAGACTGACCTGAGCAAATCCCCTATATGGATGCTGCTACGTAGATGATGTTGCCGGACATTCCGAGCATCCGATGGATCACCTATAACGACGCAGTTTCGAGGGCTGCAAGTCGCGAGAACATACCATGTGTTTCGTCCCAGGCCACTTTGCTAGAGTTGTCCTCCATGAATAATCCCTCCCCGCTGAGCCTGTGAACAGAGAGCTCGGGACACTTTAGTAGAGAGAATAATATTTGAAGAGCTAACCTGTTCCTGGCAACTCCATTCGACTTCTCTTGGCCTGAGGAAACAAGATGTTGCACGAACTCTTTTGAGAGAACTTTCCCTATCTATTGCGAGAACGCCGATACAGGGATCGACTTGAACGCTACTGTTCCGTGATGCTGCATCGCCCTTATTTAGTGATCCTCAATATCAGTGAGTTGCAGGGATTTAAAAATGCCGCATGATCCGAGGCGACGTTTATGGAGGAGGTACAAACACGGGACCAAATGTGAATCGATCGTATTGCGTCTACGCCGTCGGAGTCTGACGGTTCGACGTTGGAGAAGAATCTTGGTTAAGAAGTTTCCACAGATGATCGCAGCAGTTGAGTTGAACAAAGCCACAATAATAGGCAGGGGAGCCCATCATGGAGACTCACCGAGGGAAGACCGAGTATCCTTGTCAGCGTCGTTCGACCCGATAATGCTGAAACCATAGCGAACCGATAACGATGTGAGCCGCTAGTCAGACGAAAACCGCACCTATCTGTGCTTTCCATCATCGAAGCGGCTTCACAACTCTGAGGCTTAGCCCGGTAAACTAAGCGAGGCGTGCGGGAGACCTTAGCAGCACAGTTGCGGAGAATTACGCTTATGGGAAGGCTCCTGTCCAACACAGTCCGGGGTAGGTCTACCGAATAGATCGGAATACATCCTGAGAAGAGACTCTCTCAACAACGACGCTTCGCCCCACATATTGTTGCGACGCTTATGTTCCGCGATAGAGTCGGCGGCTTGGGCCTCCGCCTGATCAGTCCGGCTGGCTTATGAAGAGGACATATGCTCTTACGGGGTTCCCTCGATGAACAGACTTTTGCGGCAGGTCCATCACGGAGGAATTTCTCTCTCGGTCGACCCTAGCGGCGACTGTCGAATCCTTATCCTTGTTGTTCTAATGAAGTCGTGTTACAACTCGCCTCGCTCAACACCATAATGAATATGCTTGTTATAATAAGGACGGCCGCGCTAGGCCTACCCCTTCTGCTACGCTGTACCAGGTCTCGTTGGCAGCCATTAGCCTGCCGGCGATTGCTGTTTCACGTGATGCGGCGGCCGCAGGTGTATTGTCTGAGAATTGCAGCAGCAAACTGTGGGATGATGTGCTCTAGACGGCGACAACCACTGACCTCTACCTCCGGGTATCACACCATCGCTGCGGAGGTGATACTGCAGTAGTCCAGCAGCGCCCCGCCTGAGAGTGCACTAGCGACTATCGCCGCACCCATACAATAGAGCGGGCAAATACATCAGTAACAGGTCAGGAGGGACGTTACTCAGCAAAAACATTTTGGGTGTCAGCATGTCCTCCATACGCAGCTTCAGGTCGATGAGCTATTGCATGGGCGTATGCTGCCGTGGCACTTTCAGAAGCCTGAATAAAGATGAAATGCCGAGAAATCAATCTGGCTTCGTCCTACCGCAAAACCGCTACCTCTGTACTCTTGGAGCTTCTTCTCGTGAGCACTAGCATATGGCTGACGAGGCCTGATGCCGATTTTAAAACCGGATGACTCCTGCAGGAGCTGCTCACACGAACTCCGGGAGTTCACTCTTTCGTGGGGGTATATTGGTCTCTTTATATTCACCAAAAAGCTGTGCTGTAGTCTGATCGGCGGGCCTCCCTGAATGAACTCTGTCTTTGGATATCCACTTCTCCTCCTCCTGCATACTGTTCAGAGAGGGGTTCTTAGACTTGTCCTCGACTGCTACAGCTCCGAAGAGATCCGACGAGAAAAACTGTCTATACCTGCCATATCAAGATAACAGTGAAAGGTACACGTGATATTCAATTTAGACGCTATCACTCACCTAGTCCTGGCGATATCCTGATGGCTATCAGTCATTGAGTAAGCAATAGCTGTTGCAAGCTGATGACATGTACGACACCATCTCAACCTTCGAATTGACCAACAAGACGCGAAGAGAGCTGGAAGCAGTGCTAATTGGATTGTGACCAGCAATAGATAAAAAATGATAATGTACCATGATGATAGGCTAGCTCAGGCTAGACTAGGGACTACGGCGGCCAGCAATCATCGCCCACTCCTCCTTAGCGTGCTTCAGACGATTCTCCATGACCCTACTCCATTCAGCACTCGTTCGTGTATGCAACGCCACCTCATGCTGACTCTTCCGGGCTGATGCTAGGTCTCGGAAGCGCGGCTTGGCAGTATATCTGAGACAACTGGAGGGAGGGGAGATAGGAACAGTCTCACCGGGCTGGTGACTTCGATGATCCTTCTTGAGGCCGCGACCTTAGAGCTACGACATGGGTATACTCCGACTTGCTGCTCTCTGAAAAGGCTGTTATTGAGAAGACATTCCTGGAGTAACTGACCAATCGTTGCAGGACTGTCGCTGGGCAGCGTAGCTCCGCTCGGTGATGGGGTCGGCTCTGTGGGCAAGTCATCTCCAGTTAGGAAGTCTGGAGACCCCATGGGCTCGCTGGGGGTAATAACCCCAGTCCTGAATAATGCGCGACTATGATTGGAGACAGCGCATGATGTGTGGGCATGCTTACGCTGGTCGCTCTTCCTTGCAAGCCTTACCGATCCGGCTCTCGTTCCAGCGAGGTGGAGGTGCATAACTCGATCTTAATTGCAGGTCGTGGGTCTAAGCACAATCATCACTGTCACAGTGATCACGTTACTCACTTCAAGAGGCACTTTAAGGGCATCAGGACTACGCCGACGGCCACCGTACCGGTGCTTGTCCGGCGGCTTGCATGAGGCCAGCACCAAGATACTGCTGTCGCTGCCATCTCGATCGGGGATGGATAAATTGCCACTCCCACCGTAGTTCTCCTTGTCATTTAAGTTCACAGCGCTCACAGGCTTACGCGGCTTCTCACTAGTCCCAACGCGGCGCGCATCACTTTCATACGATATAGGGCCCTCATACTTAGCAGTGTCAGGGGTGGCGACCACAATCCCTGCACTAAGCGAGGATTCCCTATGCAGATGTTGCTCGGTCTTCCCCAAGGTCGCTTCCCTCGATGAATCGTCTTCAGCAATAGTGTTGTGCGCCACACCACCTGGGGGGTTCTCTCTCTCTTCCCCCTCCACCTCGACCTTCACCCCATTACTGGGGTTAGCCTGGACATTTGTGCTACCCTTCATCTCGATCGATATCGAGGCACTCGACCGTCCAGAGCCGAACACTGGTGTAGCGCGGACCATATTAACATGAGCTGAGCGATCCTCAGAGCTGAGCAAAGACTCTCCCTCGGCAATCAGCGCCTCCAACGTAGATGAGCCCGAGCCCCGTCCGACCACTCCGAAATTAGCAGCCCAAGGATCTCCCAATGAGGACGAACGTGAGCCCGTATGAAGCGGGACATCCGAGATATCATCCGACTCTCGTAAAGTGCTGTCGTCGCTGAATTTGAAGGACGGCGTCTTCCTACCAGGATTCACCACGATTTTCTTGGGTGAATTAAAGCACAGAGAGCCGCCTCCAGCACCGTGAGTCTCAGCCTCCTCCGGTATCATCGATAGGGGGCCTCGGTCCAAGCCCTCCATCATCCCTGTACCACTCTGCGATACTGGCTCGCTATCCTTGGAGCCGATACATTCCGGATCAAAGGCCACAAGTTGGAGGCTGGCGACTTCATTCTGCTCTTTGATAGCTTCACTCTTTCCAATGCCTGGACTCTCCTCGAACTCCCCACTGCCTAGGAGGGATCGGCTCTCCTGCGTAGCCTTCTCATGTAGCGTCAGGAATCGAGAGGAAGATGGTATGGACATCTCCATCGCCCTTCGAGGAGCCACCACGGGTGCGTTGTGCCTTAATGGTGGCGATTCGTCTGGAGTAGCCCGTCGCCGAGCTGGCAGAGGCATTTCATCGTAATCAACGTCGTCGTCGTCGTCTTCTTTCGGCTATTCCTAAGGCTATCCGGGGAGTCTTCCCTTATACTGGCTGGAGTCCCCTCCTCAGAATCGTGACGACTCATCCTCCGAGAGCGACGGCGGCGGCGGCGACCCGATTCTGTTTGATTCTGCCGGTCATTCATCTCCTGTATACGAGCCATCAACTGCTCCAGCAACCGCTGCTGCGTGCGGGCCAAATTGCCGAGTTCCTCAACCTGCAAGACCCATCACCAGCACGCTCGTCCGAAGCACCACATACCTGCTTTTCCAGTCGCTCCTCCCTCTCCGTCTTCGCTGACGACTCCCCGCTGCCATCCTGTGGTGTCGTGTTGAGCAGCCCCGGAGCAGCACCAAGCAGAGCACGTCGTAGTACCTGATAGCCGAACGGTGGTTACTGCGAGCCGTCGGTGTTACCTCTAGCTCAGCCGTGTGCAGGAGAGCTATCTCCCCAGTGGAATTGAGACTAGTAGCAGCTGGCGAGGGTGCAGGCGCCTGCACGTTGATGACCAGGGGCTGTCCCGTCGGCAGCAACACGTTATTGGAGGATCCACAAGTTGGAGTGGACTTCGCCACAATATCCTCTCTCTTCGTCAGTTCCGTCTCTGAGGTCGCAGGTTCGATTCCTGGATCCGACACTTCCTCTACTGCAGGCGGCGATGGCTCGTTATGTCGTTCCTTCAGCTTCTTGCTATTGGCAATGAGAGTATCCTCTAAAAATCTCCTCCACTTTATCGTACTCGACTGAGGTCGGGCCTTCTGAAGCTGTCGTCGGAAGTGGTCCACTGAGAGGGAGGCCCCCTCGGGCCCTTGGAGGCTCCTCTCCTGTGCCGCTACGAGTAGCTCGAGCTCCGCAATGTCAACAATATCGTACATTCTGCGACGACAACTCCCAAGTTGGGAGTCCCAACCCTCAACCCTGTGTGACAACAAAAAGACATATTTGTGGAGGTTCTAAGTAGACACTTTAACTATATTCTACACTTGGCAGTTCTCTAGTAGCGTTATGAGTAATCGACCTCATCATCCAACGATAAAGCTCTCATCCGACCCTGACAGAAGCAAACACGTCTCCGGCGTTGGCCTCGACTATGTGCAAGCCTCTACCCGGGAACTGGATCGGCTGCCAGCAATGTACCGATCAGGAGGCGGCTCATTGACACTCTTTTCGCCATCACCAGAACGCACCAATGACACTCGTTGTGGAGTTGTTGCTGCGGCCTGAAGGGAGCGAGGGTCAGAGTGGTAATCCCAACATGACGATTGAGAGCTCGTCGATAGAGGAACAGTACCGTAAGGCACACTGCATTACCAACCTGCGACTGCTGACGTGCCATCCTTCGATCGCTTCGCTGTTGAGCACAGTCAAAGAGTCTCGTATGGGAGAGCCCAACCTACCCAACTACACTATGGGCATTGCCTTTCTGCTTCACACTATACCTTAGCGAGAGCCGTCACGAAGATGCGCACTTGTTTGTCACTGAAGCCTACTCCTTTGTCGGCTCCCTGAGGGGTGGCGTCGCCGCTTGTAGGGAAGGGGGAGGCGGAGACGTATTCTGACGGAGAGCTTATCATCGATCACAATGGAGATGGTCGGAACTCACCAGCGCACTTCTGGAACATCTGGCGGCAGGCCTGGGGTAATTGGCCAGGGTTCTGAAAATCAAGTGGTGACAGGAAGCAATGCTCTCCTACCCTCACCAGAGCTGCAGTGTCACCCCCAGTGGGCCCGTCACCTTTCCACCTAACCCGAGATATACCGGTGATTAGAGTACATAGCTCCGACGCTTTGAAGCTGCCGATCTGTGAGAAACCAGCTTTACATGAGGCCCGACTCTAAGCGTTACATTGTTTGTAGTGTACTCGCATACCATCAGGTAGAACTGCTCCGCCGAAGGGGCATGCAGACGTGATAGTGCCCTGAAGGCAGCAGGTCCCATCGACATCTTTAGATGCGGTTTACCCACCACACTAGAGTAGACATCTCCATTGGATGTAGTGGCATTCTATCAACAACTTCGACATCAGTAGAACCCGGAGGCTCGAGTACCACTGTCATCAATTCCTGACCTGACAGCAGTCACCTACTTATGATGCTTGGCCAAGACCGCGAGTAGTACATCGTTCAGCTACTGCAGCTAGCATACTCTCGCTACGGTAGCCGACAGATGCAAATGCCCACATTAGATTAGCCAAGTAAGCACCTAAGAGATTCTTGTCTGAGTATTGAGGACAAGTGGCCTACTACCAGAGAAGAGATGGGTTGTCACTTCGACAACCCTTGCTAAACGTTGAAAAAGTACCTGCCAGGAAATGTAAGGTCTTTGTACGTTCTCCCAGTCAAAGCTCACGTCCGAGCCGAAGCCCATCTTGGCGAGGGCCCATGCTATCGTGGAGATGTCAGCAGGCTCCAACTCCGATGACCGTGCCATGCACTCCTCTGATGACAATAGAGGATCGAAAAGCGACCAACTAAGGTGGACTCACCAGTGATACTAGTGAGCAGAGATGGACATAGGTACTCAGCCTTGCATATGCAACTGTAGAAGGGATGATGCCACTACTGTGGTGAGATGCGTAGCCCCACCGGCAAAGATTGGACAGGTCATCTCCTGTACACTCCCGTAAGCGAGACGATACTGCTACGGTCGACGCTGCCAGAATCTGAGCACTACTACAGTGCGACCGGCTTCTCAGCGAGCAAAGAAGCGAACACGCTGACTACCTGTCCGCAGTTGGTAGGGCTGGGTGATAGCTCCAGAACGCAATGTAGTGCCGATATGATCTGAAACGCTGACTACCAACAACCGAAGATACGTCGGTAGTGTTGTAGTATATGTTCCCAACTGAGTGCAGGAGTTCTCCAACTTATTAGAGAAGTTTGCATGCGAATTCAGGTAGGAGTGTACAGAGAGAACAACATTTCCTCGCTGTCACCAATACATGTAGTTGACCATGTGCATACTCTCCCACACTGTAAGTAGCTGATTTTCTTATTACCTCATCCGCTCGCCGAGGCTGCTGCCGGCGTTTGAGCAATTCACAACAGCGTTCTTCGAGCTTGGCAATTCTCGGGTCCTGCTGAGCCCATACTCTCATGTCAACCTCTTCATACTACCTCCCCGTTGCAGCCTAATCTAACTGCCTGCGCCAATGCTGTTGTTACTACCGTGAAATCCATTCTGAGATCATCCATAGAGTCCACCAGGCGACAGTAAAACACTTTACTTCTGTAGGTTAGCTTCCACTTCGGATAAGAGCTCTTCGGCGCTCCGTATGGAAAGTAGTATCGACTTAGGATAGACTGATCACAGCATACCGCACCGTCTCAATGCGCTGCTCTTCACCTGTCGGGCTTCCGTTGCTTCCCCTTCCCATAATACGTACGTATTCCTCAGATGATTCAGAGAACGCTCTGGCAAGAAAGTAGTCCTCAAAAAAGCGCGAATTCGCCGAATATATCGACACATTCGTAGACACGTTTCGGAAGCTCCAAAATTCCAAAAACTGATCCGAACGCAAATTACTGTTCTTGTTCTTCATCATACCAAGATTTCCTCCCACCGCCTCTCTCATCCTGATGAGGGACGAGAAGTGAGCACGTCATGTTCGAAGTTGATCCAGGTATTACCGAAGTCTTCTGCCTTGTCCGATGACCCCTATGGAGTTGTACTCCTTGCCTCTTGCTGCCATGACTATGCTGGTGCGCTTTTCTCTCACCTGTGACGCTTTCTATGACCGTTCGCTACAGAGTCGGCTCCCTCTACCCACCTCCACTGCTAGTATGCGCCGGCCTCAGACTCACTTCATGCAGATCGTCACCAATGGCAGCGCTCCTTGGTGATCTACTCCTCGGCCGATCCCGTTTCTGAGAGCATCGCAATTCTGAACATGCCGTTAGACATATTTCCTTATTCCTCCACTTACGCGAGTGCTGCCCGACTTTGGTAGAGAAGTCCGCCTGCTAGCTGACTGGGCCTCCGATGGGTGGATACTGCCCTACGTTAATAAGGCTGAACCAATAGAGCTATGAAGGGGCGCGAACCCCTACGTAGAAGCTTCGACCGGGCCTCATCCCCGCCGTTATATAAGGTGTTCCCTCAGGCAGATTCTGACAATAGCTCGCGCCCTCACGAACCTCTATTCCCGACCCAGTGTACTCCTAGTAATTCTACCTTGGCACCGGAACCATTCCGCGATGTCTTATCGTGTCGACCTTTGGGCGTCGTCGTGACGGTGGTCACAGCAGCTGGTCGTAGCTTGATGTTACCACTATTCTTCTCGGCAGGTCTTTGCTCTTGCCTCGGGCGGCGGACATCCGAGGGGAGGAGCTTCACTTGAGTCATCCTGGAAACTGTGGAAATATCAGATCGCATCTCAACGACCTAGTCGCTTCTCTCTTACTAATTACCATCACTGAACATTCCCGGGTGTAACTACTCAGAACATAACACCAATTCACTAATAGAGATGGTAACTGATCGACCACACAAATCAATCCGTATGTGGAGCCGATAAACTAGTGACAGCGCAAGATCGTCACAGGTAGCACCAACGGGCAGGGATCTATACACCCCTCCACATAACGTTCTTAGGATTCGATAACAATGGGAGGTTTTTCGACTCGTGTACAGCCACCACAACGAGTATCATCTTGCGGCTCAGGGAGGTATGTACTTATGCTTTACCTTATATGACCTCCAAGTTTCAGAGCCTAACTCTTCGTAGTTAGTGAGAAGTCGAAGACCGGTAAAACGTTTTCTCCACATATTCTTAGCATACACGTGT
>NW_003202922.1:481308-499033 GCF_000006405.1 Perkinsus marinus ATCC 50983
GCAGGCTTGTGCTTCCAAATATGAGAGTGAAACATGGAGGGATACCATTATGAACGATTCTCTTTCTGTTGATGTATAGCATTAGATCAGGAGCGGAGTTATAGATATACTCCCCGAGTAAAAGTTGGTATTTTGAGGCGCGATTTTAACACGTGTATGCTAAGAATATGTGGAGAAAACGTTTTACCGGTCTTCGACTTCTCACTAACTACGAAGAGTTAGGTCCTGAAACTTGGAGGTCATATCAGGTAAAGCATAAGTACATACCTCCCTGAGCCGCAAGATGACACTCGTTGTGGTGGCTGTACACGAGTCGAAAAACCGGTTATGCTAAGAATATGTGGAGGGGTGTATATCTCAGAGAGATAACGTTCTCTAGGATTCGGCAACAATGGGAGAAAAATGCCCTTAGTGTGACATTTACATGGGAAACTGATTGAAGAGTGTATTCCTAGCCATGTGGACATTCCAAAATGAGGCCCCTTCCACAACAATATAGGTTCCTGGATGATTCCCTAACAACGGACGTGAAAACTATCTGCGTTAAGGTAAATCCTTCTTATTATGATATCCACCATCGCAGGCTTCTAGATCTAATAAACGTAGCCTTTCCGAAGTCGAACCGTGATGGACGCTTTAGCTCTAGAATCAATGCGGTTATCCGAATAGTAATCGATCATCGAATAAACCATAACTCTTTTAGAGGCATTGACAGTTTCGCCGTTTGAAGCTTATACATCGCTTACTCTTTGAGACAAGCATATGACTACTGGAGCTTCCAGTCTGGAAGTATCTTTACTAAATCACAGTGATATCAAACAAACACGCAATTTGTAATGTTCTGCGACACATTACTGCTGTCGACAGCATTATGTCATGTGAATCTCCACCCTCGGACTGCACGGTATTGTGCATTCCACGCATGGCGCAGCAGCAAAGATAATTATATTGAATTCTCTGTCCATTGTTGAACGATCCCGTAGAAGTCACTTTCAAGGAGTGCTGTATTTCGGGTCCTTACTCTCATTAAGAAACGCGCGCAGTTTACATGCAGATTGCAAGACAAAAGTACTAGAGTGTACAGAGTAAAGAAGGAAGAAGAAATATCGGAGCAGCGACGGTTGTTCGATGTTGATTCTGCACAAACAATGTTGAACAACGGTTTAATTGAACCTCCAAATGGATAGGGTATAACAATAATCGTTTTGGTACTCCATGGAAAAGAGAGGTAAAGTATCAACCAGAAGGCTTGAACATGAAGTAAGTAGGTACAACATAATACTGCGCACTTGTGACCACCTGTGTGTGTTAAAACGGAGGCATGAGTACCACAGACTGCAGTTATGGAAAGGAGTCATAGTTTGGATAAAACTACGACTTCCATACTAGCAGGTCAACTCAGAACGCAAGACGTGAACCCGAATAGAAACTAAGTTCACTTTCTCTTCTTCGGCTTAGCCGATCGTTTCTCTCGAGCTTCCCTGATCTTATCGGCGAGCCTATTGGCAACGACTTTTCGTTTCGCCTCGGAGCCCGCGATAGATGGATTGACGAGCCCTTGGCCGCGAGTGTGAGATGTCATATCTCGCTTGTATGCTGCCTGAAAAAGGAGATGCTGGATATTCCACGCACCAAACTGTTCCAACCGTACTCGAGCCGCCTTCGACGCCTTGTCTCCACAGCCATGGACTTCGGCGAGTATATGAGAGTAGCAGAATCTTCGTTCACAGTACTTGCAGGGCAAACCATACGTAGAGACCACTGATGCACCTGAAGCCTCTCATCACAACAACAAAGCAGCGTAGATGTTTACAATCGGCATATGCACAAATATTCGGAGGCTTGTCAGTCTTAGTCAGCGCCTTAGGATCTCCACATTGCCTCTTGGGCCGAGCTGTGACCTTGCCTTGCCGATGCGCTGGTGCGGAGGTCGCCGAACGCTTCGCTTCTATCTCTTTCGCCGGGCTTTTGTCACCTTGGGAGGATACAACGTATCGAATCCATCGCCAGACCCAGCGATAGTTACGCTAGGACACGTCTCTCACCTTCCAAGAGAGGCGCATTTCCCTGTTGATCACTTTCCCCCTGTGGCACCGCTCGGACCCAAACATACCGCATGATACCATCGCCACTGCTGCCATGCTTAAACCCTCTCGTCTCAGCACGTTCATGTACCAATCTTCGCGAGGCAGCACTCAACAAGTTATCAAAGCAATATGTTTCTTCCGACGCCAGGGAGTCGAGAGTCGCATCGACGGCTTCGATAGTCAGGTCCACCCGAGCGACGGGCTTCTCCCCAATTTCCGTGGTAGACACCCTTTTCATATCACTATGGGTCTCGAGCTTCTCAGGACTCCTATGTTCTGCGGCACTCTTAACCTGCGACGAATAAGCATCATATCATTTTCCGAGGGCGATAAGAAGAGAGCGAGCTCCGACCAAATCCTGCAGTCGCATACAGTCTTACCTTGCGATGCTTCTTGCTATCGCCATCGTTCGTGTGGGATGATCTCGGCGGGGGCACGACGGAAGGGTAGCGTGATAGTTCGGAAACGTCCTCCACCATACTCAATGCAGGTATAATAAACCCACGCTCTGCTGCATAGCTGTACAGGGTGACTAGTACCTAATGCACCCGTCTGTGATACGAAGGAGGAGTAATGCCGCTTACGTCATCTGCTCCTATAGTCTCAGAGTCCCCCACAAGAACAAGTTGCCTTTTAGCCCGCGTCACTGCAACGTTTAGGCGTCGATAGTCCTTCAAAAATCCGACTTCACCTGAGTTGTTTCCGAATGACCTCCAGTAATAAATAACGCACAAGAGAGGCGAGCCGGATCAGAACGTTGAGCTTCGGTTCACCTGCGTCGTTTGAGCGGACCAGCGACAAGACCACCACTTCCTGTTCTTGACCTTGGTAGGAATCCACAGAAGATACGAACGATGCATCAGTCTAAGAATCACCACCATTTCGCGACTTCGCCTGCTCACAATCACAGAGGCAGTCACACCTCTCCCGTAGAGCTCTTCAATGCGTCCCGTATAAGGCCCACTTGACGATTGTAAGGACTAATGACAGCTGTTTGGTCCCGTTTGATGCCGGCCGCCCTTAAAAACGAGATGTATCTGACATCAGCGCATTAGAGCAGACTAGGACTACATGAGAAACATACTGCTGTAAACAGTACACACGAGAGATATTGAAAGCTCACTTGGCGACTAGAGCCACTTCGGCACTGTTACTCCGGGACTCCTCTTCACCAACTTCATCCTCGTGCATCCAGTCCACTCCTAGCAACCGTGGCTATGTAGCATTCCTACCAACACTGCTTACCTGCTGTGTCAATCCACAATAACGGTCGAGAGAGCATCTCTTGGTCGGCCCAGACTCCGAGCGACTCCAACTTATCCGATGAGATCACTGATAAGACACATACTATGACGACGACGAAGCCGCCACCCCAAAGGCTCACTTCTCTCCGTTAACTCCTGCAGAGTCCGCGATTTCACCGATTCCGATGCAAGCAGATGCCCCCCGTAGAACTGGGCGTTGCTCCAACCCATTATGGTTTCATTCATGCGATATCTACAACAGGGGAAGAGTCAGTGTAATTTCCACAGCTTGAGATCCATTTCTCTTGCTCATGCTCATGGTATGTCATTGGAAAAAAAAGAGATCTACTGTCACCTACTGTGTAGTGAGCATAACACTGGGCATCTCACGACCCTCGCCAATCGTCGACTTCTCCATCATCTCCATGAGCCGACCGAACAGCGTCTCTTGCAGGCCTCCTTTTGCGGCTTCCTCACTGAGTACCGTAGCGGCCAGCTGCTTATGGTCTCCAGCTAAGACCTGAGCAAGCCTGCACACTGGATAAGGTCGCAGTAGAGGAGCCCACCGCTTTCCTCCCTAATAGTAGGGGAATCCAGCATGCCGCTTCTATGGCCTGTGCTGCCTCATCGATCACCACCACATCAAAGAGTCGAGTCGATGCATCCCCGCAACCTGCGAGCACTGCTAGTGCCATGGATGAGCAGGTCGCAAGACGAACGAGTTGAAGGAAAGCGTTCCCTCGTATACGGCTGCACGCGCCACGCATGATAGCAGTTTTCTCACGGATAGAAGCACTTTGTAAGATTCCTACACGAAGTCGCTATCCTTATTGTCACACCCAAGTGCTGGTCTCTTGCATAACCCGCTTCCTACCATTCTCTAGTGCTCTTGCCAAAGTCCTCCCCCCTGCCGCTGCGCAGGTCGAGAAAACTACGCTTGACTGCTGAATGACCTCAGAGACCGCCCGACGCTCTCTTGACCTGAGTTACAGACCCGAGCTCACATTTCGAGAGAAGTCACGCCCCTAATAGAGCATACTATGCTTATTGTACAGTTATCGAGCTCTAGCATCTACAACTATACCTTTACAGTACCTTATGACAACTGCGCGAATATCAAAGTTGAATAATTCTCAGTCGACTTCAACTGAAAATCCGCACACCTCAGCTACTGCCACTTAGCTACTGTTCATAAGGGCCGTAATAGCTCAGCTACTATAGTATACCGCGGAAGCGAGTACCGATCGTACTCAAGTGGTACCGCACCAGGTTTCGCATAGAGTGAAGCCCCCCATAGTCTGCTTTTATACTAGTATCGCGCACGCCAGCTCACAAATTCTACCGAAGTTCCTTCCTCAGCTCTCGGACTTCTCCTTGCATCGCTCGCCTTGCACCTCGATCCTTAGCCTTCTTACTCTTCTTTAGACACGAGTCTATCTCCTTACGAATATCTCCCACTAGCTGCTGTTGGTCATTCTGTGCGAGCTTGGCATCCAATGTATACCTGCAAGGAGCACAGGAGACATAGACGCATCGCTCCAAGGGAAATATCGTCTATTCGACTCATCCTGATAACATGTAATGAGCTCCATTGTATAATACAGAGAATACTCTAGTACATACGAGCCTATTGACAATACAGGTGAATGCGAGTCACAGACATCACCCTGTGACTAGTCTATTGGAGGGTGGGCCATAGTAGCCAATTCAGGTGACGATGCTAGACACTGGCAGTGAAGAGTCCTAGTCTATCGATAACCTTTCTCTCAAAGTAGCTCACCTTTCAAGGCCCTTCTCAACCCTAGCTGGATGCCCTATGCGGACCACATTGGATATCCCACCAACCGCCGTAACACGTTCCAAGAGGTTGTCCACGGCCACATTAGAGGGTGCACAGACCAGTAGCTTCTGATGTCTCTAAACAGATGATGACAACTCATCGATACATAACGGGATGAATATGAGGATACGAAATGACGGGCCGATCTTCTTGTGAGGCTATGAAGTTCGATCCGTAACTACTCACTATTCACATTGATAACGTAACCTACACCTCACCTGAATCGCCTCTAATATATACGATACAAGAACAGTAGTCTTGCCGGTGCCTGGAGGCCCATGGACTAGTGCTAATGGCGATGCATCAAGGCAAGTCCTCACGGCTCGACGCTGCACCTCGTTGAGATTGTCACCAAACGCCAGGGGGATCTCTTCTTGGACCCTTGGGTTAAGGGATGGTATAGGAGACTCGCCGAAACAGCATGACACGATTTCATTGTTCTTCTGATGACAGGAAAGACTGATATCTCTAGCGAGTCGCAATAGCCATGGAGATGCGAAATTTCTTCCTCCTTATAAACAGATCAAGTTTCTGAAAAACACAAAGCGCTGTGACTACCGTTTTTTCCAGCTTCCCCAGCATACTGCTGAGCCGCTTGTAGGTCACATCGCTACCTGAGAGACCAACAGTCCACGCATCTTTTACCCGAAAAGTCTGTTAGATCATACCAATCAATTGGTGCTCTCATCCGTAGATAACGTTCTCACAAAACAACGGAGTACCCACTAAGGGCAGATAGTTGACTCGTTGTTGACCACGAGTGAGCAAAATGCATATCGGTAGAGCTAGCGAGATTCCCACTTCCCATACACACTACTACCCATGAGAGCAAGGGAATATGACGGGGCGCCTCCTCCTACTCTTAACCCGTCCGTGTCCAACTCCGCATCATCCGCCACCACAACGACCGAGTACTGCCCTACTGAGTGGACCTACAGGAGAATGCTCGCCATTACGACGATAAGGTTTGTATTTCGAGACTGCTCATTACCACGCCGGCCACTTCAGGCTCCCCACTGAAGCCCTGATGGCTCGATAGACCAAATACGCCCACTATATCACCCGAGGAGAATCTGAGGACGAGGGATGATAGACGTTTGACCAGCGAGATATACTTCATATGAGGATTTCCTAGGATTCGAACTAGTGTGCTACAAACACGCAGGGTAGTTCCTTGAGCACCGCGATGAGATTATCTCTTACCTGTTGGGTGGCAGAGGTGATCGCTGATCCCCGCGTCCAGCAGGCTTCCCAAAAGTGAGGAGAGCACCTGAGTGATTCGATACAGATTCACTGTAGAAGGAGATCAGACTCACGCCCGTAAGGCCCGGTCGATACCGTATCCAGAAGGAGTTTAAGGAGGACGATGCCTCGATCCTGAGAGGAACAACTCAAGTCATGAGGCACTGAGATCACAAAGACATCAGGGATGAGGCCAGACAGGACGCCCCTCCATTGACTTCAAGAGCTTCCGGAGATTGACCCAACCTTGGTACTTGTAAGTCCGCGTTGGAATATGATCGCAGCACTTCTGTAGTTTGGGCGACTTCCTCGTCCCTCTCCATGACCAGCAATTTCCTCTGCAATTCCACAAAGGACTCCACCGTCATCGCCCGCTTGCCGAGATCCGCCGCCATGGATTCGAGTCAAGAATAGTCTACTAACGTCGATGGTAACGAATTGAGTGATGCCTCACTGTGATCCCGGACCAGTTGGAACCCCTTGATGAGGTATTCACTGTAGATAGAGAAGACGGAGAGCAATCTTGATGTCCCCAGGGAGCACGTGGGAGCTGATTATTCCATCCGAAGATCTGGCTGACTACTGAAATAGAGAATCCAGGTTCGAAGTGAGCGCCTCGTGATTCGAGGATGGAACGGTTGGAAGAGTTATCCGAGTCGCCCTGTCGTATTAGACCAGAGACAAATGAATGACTTGAGTGTGTGCGCGCATTACTGCGATTCACTTACGAAAGAGGATCCTTGTACTTCCTCTGTCCGCTTTCTGGTACCGAGAGACAGTGATAGCCATCAGTAGAATTTAAACTAGACTCGACCCATCGTTCAATCATTCTGAGTATCCAGGGGAATTCTCAGCCTCCTTCACACACGAGAACTGTTCGTCTTCGGTTCCCTCTCGCCTCAATGCTAAGCCAGAAGATGCGTACAACTTCACCAACACAAAGCTTGCAATATCTTCCACACGAAACTAGTCCGTCCCCAATGATATCTTGCAGCAGCAGCCTTTGAAAAACGCTTCCTCCGGCATCATGCGCTATAAAGCTTCTACATCATATGCTTGAACCGTCTCAAGTTACGGCTCATAGTTCTAAGCAGTTGTTGTCGAGCCTGATAAGAAAAAACACACTCTACACCTCGCCTCACGGAATTCTTCCACTACGATTCACCCAGATATGAAAGAGAACATTTCATTTCTGGGTATTGCTACCCTCAAAAACTTTCTACCCTTGTTCCTATTACCCTGGACTGCATACTCATATCGTTATGGAAGAAGCACACAAAGACGAAACTCAATCCTAGCTGGAAAATGCCGTAAAAGCATTCGAACATGAAGATGGAGTAAAAGCCGATGGGTATTTGGAACAAAAATGCAGCCATCTTAAGGACGTTACCTAACATACACCCAAAACGATACGGACCTTACTCGCGTCTGGAGGCTCATGCCGTTGTGGAAGAAACACACGAAGACGAAGCTGATCGCCAATTGCGCCATCCCATAGAATACTTCGAAAAAGAAGATTGAGTAGAATGATACGGGGAATTGCATCAAGAACGCAGCCATCTTGAGCATGTTACCTAACCACCACAGAGACAACCACCACCAAGGCTACCAGCAACCCTCAAAAACCAAGAATGGAGATGAGAGGGCCAACACTGACGCCCGGTAGCAGAAGCAGAGTGGTGGAAATGCTCTATAACTACTACCACTGAGCGAACGATGTTCTACGACGATGCATACGTCCACAGTAGGCTAGGAATGATTCAGACATTTCATACTACCCATAATGACGGTGATCAGCAGCGGTCTGAAGGACTGGAAAATGTTCCGCATAAGACTGAGGAATATCTGTTTGTACTGAGCCAAGACGACACCCACAGAAATCTGACACAGAGAAGAGAAACGCATCATATGTTTGTGGACACCTGGAGAGAGAACATGCAATCTCGTGAAACAACAGGCATTAAGCTCAGAAAATATTATTACTTCGAAAATAGCACTCTTGTTAGTGACTTCTGCAATTTTCGATTTGCATGCGGGAAGCAGGCCCGTAGTCGAGACCTGCAAGAAAGCGACTTGTGGCACTATCTCAGTGGTACTTTGGACGAACCGTCTGAGTGAATGTTTTCACTGAGTTGTTCACCGGAGTCAAGGAGTTAGTCGGTTTAGCTGGCGGGATGCTGGCGAAGCCTCGAAGACCATTGGACCATCTGAGTACAACTATCTCTCTGTGTTATGAAGCGCTCGTATTTGCGGTCAGCAGAATGAGGATCGATCGGTCCATAGTAGGTTATGCCTATTTACCCGATGGGGAGAGCAGTCCTGAAAGTGTTGCCCGAGGCCGCCATAACGCCACGTTGATACAGCGGGCGAAGAAGTGCTGGACCCAAGGCACGACGAGATAAGCCGAGCATTATCAGTAGTGGACGACGAACTCGGAAAAGGAAAGAAAAATGGCAACTCGAATAGCGGCACTCCCTTTTGATCAGTAGACACCATCGCCCATCGTGAATCGGACTGTCGTGAATGGCGACTCGCGATGCGCGTGGATCGATCACGATGGCGTAGCGAGATCGGACTGCGCTCCCTTGAATCACTCCACCCCACTCAGGGAAGAGAACCCTTCCTCCGATGAAGGCTACTATTGGACATCAGAAGCCGCCTGAGTAAGTTGAAGAAGTTGGGGTATGAAATTCGGAACTCCAGATCCAATGCTACCATCATTCTTGTTCGAAACGGAGGTGTGTTTCGATGATCTTCAGTGCCGTCGATGATCGATGGACTGCTGCCTGAATACATTCGTAGAGTCTGAGGGATTCGGCGGGGCCGGAGCACCTCGCAAGAGGCTTTATAGTTCTGTTTTGCCCCCAAGGTATGTCCAAAATGTCATCTCCATATGGAAGTACAGTCCCCTATGGTGAGCCAAGTTGGTATCGTGGTGACCACAACTCTCCCTATTACCACCAGACCCACCGTGAATGGCGCGATAGATGCCGCAAGTTTGTCGAAAGTGAGGTAATTCCTTATGTGAAAGACTGGGAAGAAGCGAAGAAGATTCCGACTGACGTTTACCAGAAGCTCTACCGGGCCGGCCTTACCCCATGCGTCGTAGGAGAGCGTGGGTTCGAGTTTGTGGACTCCTCAGTAGCTCCCAAGCCTGAGGACTACGACGTTTTCCACGAACTCATCCTTCTCGACGAGCTGTCTCGATGCGGCAGTGGCGGTGTAGTGGGTGGTCTCATCGTGGGCTATTCTATCGGCCTTACTCCCGTTATGAATTTCGCCCACCCAAGTGTACGCGACCGAGTGGTTCCCGCTTGTTTGCGTGGAGATAAGTTCATCTCACTTGCCATCACCGAGCCTCAGACCGGGAGCGACGTCGCTAGTATTCGAGCCACTGCCAAGCTGTCGGCTGATGGTAAGCATTACATCGTGAACGGGGAGAAGAAGTGGATTACTAACGGTATATTCTCTGATTATTTCACTACTGCTGTGCGGACTGGTCCAGAGGGCATGAACGGCATTTCAGTGCTTTTGATACCGAAAGGCCCTGGGGTCACTGTGAGGCAAATGGACTGTCAAGGGGTTTGGTCCAGTGGCACCACCTTCGTCGAGTTCAATGATGTGAAGGTGCCTGTGGAGAATATGTTGGGTAAAGAGAATGAAGGCTTCAAGGTTATCATGTATAACTTCAACCACGAGCGTTGGGGCTTCGTCGTACAGGCAGTTAGATTTAGCCGGCTGCTCTACGAGGTGTCTTTCAAGTACGCACAGAAGAGGAAGACTTTTGGCAAGACGCTTATCGAACACCCTCTTATTCGATGGAAACTAGCAGAGATGGCTCGCCAGATTGAGGGAGCTCATGCGTGGATGGAGAGTCTCACTCACCAACTGTGTACCATGCCCCCGAAACAAGCCGTTCTTATGCTGGGCGGACCCTTGGCACTTTGCAAGGCCCACTGCACTAAAGTGAGTACCTAACACGTTGAGAGTTTGAGACCGCGTGATGCTCCTCAGATGTTCGAATATTGTGCTCGAGAAGCATCGCAGATTTTCGGTGGTAACGCTTACACGCGTAGCGGCTTGGGAGAAGTTGTTGAGAGGCTGTATCGTGATGTCCGGGCCCTGGCTATCCCTGGTGGCTCGGAGGAGATCATGTTGGATCTGGCAGTTCGTCAAGCGAATGCTCAATATAAGATGGCAATTGCTGGAAGGCTCTGATGAATTTTTAAGAATGTCAGTGTGTGAGGAAGGTTTTTTCACAGTGATTTATTCGCCTTGTGTTGTGAGTGTTTTTCCTCCTCGGATAAGGGGTCTTCTCGGCTGGCGGTAGCGTTGTAGAGTTCTCAGCTACTCCTATCCCGATCCTTGCTCCCACGGTATTCCCTCCACCACTGACTTGACTTCCAGCGAGGAGGGGGCTCATGCAGGCCTATTGAGGGTGCGGTGCTCTACGACGGATCTGGCTGAGGCTGAGGTAGATGTAGCGCTTTGACCTTGCTTGTTGGGCGGTCTCTGCCACTCGAGGGGGTAGATTGTTTGTACGACTATTCTGTATCCTTTGCACTCAAATTGAATAGCAGTAGCGAGCTCGGGTGGGAAGGTCTACAGGGATTGTATTACCATTCTCAGATGTACTTACTGGTCTGCTTGTTCTACCATCGAGGAGATGACGAACCTATAGGGGTGGGACTATTGGAGCTGCACCGAGATGACGAGTCAGATCACTCGATGTGTTGATGAATCTCAAGCCATGGCGACCAGTGTACTCGCAGGTCCACACTCTCCTATGAATATCGGAGGAGCTCGGTCGCGGGCGTGACCATCGTTTTCTATATCCTCGAGAGGGATGTCTGTGAAGGGAAGAGTCTCGCTGACATTGCTATGGTGCGGCTCCTTGAGCACTTCCGCGACTAAAGCGTTGTGGCTTTCCAGATGGGTGGGGATCATCTTCACCTCGATCACCGTCTGACCATACGATCGAGCTCGATTTATTTACCAGCAGCGGAGATGGCTATCGGGCTGTCCCGAAGTGTCGATATTATCGTTCCCTCGGGTGGTACTGAGGGGGGCTCCGGCCAGCAGTGTACAAGCACCCCTCCTCAGGAGCCGAGTGCTCGACTATCCGCCTGGTCGTAAGCATTGGCATGGATGGTGGGGAAAGGGAGATGGCCCAAGCTGTATCATGGAGGAGAGCGCATCGGCATTTTCTTGGAGGACCGACCCACGAGGACAGAGACATAAGACGCCTGTAGGAGAAGCTCTGGACGCGCACGTGCTAGAAAACTAGAGCTGTATTCTACGGGGCATCTAGGCTCCTTGACGCTCTCTGTCTCGGTCGGCTTCTACACACTGTCCAGGTGTGACATTCTCCCGGCCTGCAATATCTCATGGGAAGAGTTGGACCAGTTGGAGGCAGACTTGACAAGGAGGGAGGAGGAGATCACCGATTTGAGGTCTCAAATCCTCAGTGCTGAGGGGAAGCAACGGGATATGAAGGTGCCGCTATCTAGAAATGATGGCGCTGCGTTCTCTCCGATATGCTATGCGCAGTAATCATTCGTTTGTATATTATATGACTACTTAGGAGGAGCTGGAGAGGCTGTCGGAAGCACCTGTGTGCCTAACGGACCTCGACGTGGGTTGTATACTGGAAGGAGTTGATGGCTTCAATACCCTACGGATGATTAACTCCCGATGGAGGAGCGCTACAGAAAATCTGATGGCGCGCTGCTATGAGATGTGCTATCAGCTTAGATGTCATAATGACGTGATCCGGGTAATGGGAGTCTACTTTATCTTCGAGGTGCAGTTGTGGGAATATTCTGCTTCCTGGTAGGCATTCCAGTGGACGGTTCGCCGCTTAGCTGAAGTGGAGGCAGCAGGGAGGCGGCTGAGGGCGGGTATCGGAGGATTAGAGCGTAGACTAGAGCCTGTTGGTGACATGCAGAGGGAAGTAGGAAAGCTCTCGAAGTCTGGGTACCACTCGTCGAGCAAATTTAGGTATCCTTCCAATGCAAGGAGATCGATAGACTGGAACGTGAGATATTCCGAGCAGCGAAGGAGTCGGGGCATAGTAGTTCCACAGAGTTGGCCGAGGATGTACACGCACAGGAAGTATCACATACGGGAACCCGTGGTTAGGGGTGCCACGATCAAAGCTGATTCCACTTTATCAAGCCCTGCTTCTTATGGTGCTATTGATCTCCTCTGGCTATTCGTGGCACACTTGGAAATAACATGCGCAGTTGTCGTGTAACAACAGAGTCTTTAGGAGTGCTTCACTGCATTGATGGGGGAGTACTCGGCCTTGAGTGAGTCCTATTTCGCCGACCCTGATTCGGAAGACGAAGACGCTCAAGAGGTTATTCGACGACGCAATTCAGACGTGGGCAACGGGGTTCTCGATTTTCGACAGTCTTGGCTGTTGCAAGATTCTCAATCTCTCTCTCCGTCTCAACGCCCTACGCCGGAGGACTAATGCACGTGACGAAGTCATCAAAGAGGCTGAGCGGAGGTGCTGCTGCCTCGAGGAGACACTAAGAAAGCTACGTGATGATGTAGGGATGTTTATCTTCATTCGGTGATCTTGGTTTTTCCTCACAGGTGACAGTAGTGGAGTTACGAGGGCAGCAGTTGCGTCCCCGGATGGAGTCTTTAGTACAGCGATTATCAACCATGGGCTTTGAGCATGCCGAGAAGATGTCGAGATTGAATATGGAATTGAGGGTTGAGGAATATAAGGCATGTCGTCAATAAGTTCAGGCGTGGCATACATGCATAGTGCTGCTCGGCCGTAGGGAGTCTCGATACCACAGAGTTGAGTTAATTGGCAGGTTCACACGCTTGTTGTTGCCGGTTGTAGTTTTGTTAAGACAGTATGACGAGCTTCTTTATGGGGCATTCGCCATGGGCTATACCAGTCGAACCAACGGAACTCCATTCTCACAATCAAGGTCCACAGATAAGACTACCGGTAAGCCATGCACTCCCTGTCGAGTACTTCTTTGTCTTTTGCCGCGGCTATATTGGGTGATCTATAGTAGTAGGAATTTCCCACTAGGGAACCCGTGAGGTAGAGTAGTCTCGTGGGTTGGAAGGAATACTACCTCAATTCGTATCCACGTCATAGTGTTGAGATAGCGTACTCTCCTCGTTGTAGGGCGAGAAGAGAGGACAGTATGAACATACGCTTCCGTCTGAGGATGACTTTCCGGAGTATCCGGACGAACAACAGTACATCTCTGCACCTCCTGAGCCCCCAGAGCCTGTTGTCGAGCCGTTGGAGTACTTGTCGCAAGATTCCTTACCGAAGTTTACGGAAGACCAGCTCCGGTGAGTAGCGGCCTATGGGACGCCTTGCCGAGATTCAATATGTGATCAGGGAAAGCCGCATGAGGCGAATACCCTACGCAGAAGTGCGTGAAGCTGTTATGCTCGAGCGAGCCGAGGAGGCTGAGGTCACCAAGATAATAGGGGCTGAGATCCGAGCCAAATGCCGGTGACCAATTCGCCATCGCTTGGTGGAGCTCATCGTGACAGTTTTGTGGAGAACTGTTTGTTAGGCCCGAGATTGACGAGTACGTGGACTGCGTAACCGATAGATATCTAAGTCTTCTCAAGTGTAAGCCTATTGCCTGGAAGATGCGTCGCTGTGTAAAGAAATATGAGACATCCGACTTCGTCGCCAATCGAATGCGAGTAAGTAGTCCTTAACGGGGCCTCGCTTCGTTTCCGGCGTTCGCGTGGTATCATGGCATTTGTATTTGTTGTTGAAGTGGGATGTGTCAGGAATTGATGGCAGAGCGGGAGGAGGCCGGGACTAGTATCACGAAGCGTAATGAGCTGAGTAAAGCTAACAAATGTTTTATACCCAAGGAGTATAGCGAGGCTGATCATAGGCTCTGACCACTGGTCTGACCATCCATGTTATTCGAGGCCTCTCGGGTTCTGCCACAATTGTTGTTTCTGGATGCGATCTCAATTTATTGCGTCAGAAGTCACATGCCGTGTGGGGTTCTCCCAGCGACTTTTATGGGAGTTGCATGCCTATCTGCCAGAGATGTCAGTCGAGTTACGATGAGGATGATAATACGGAGGCGGTGGGTCCCTCCAGTCTGGATAGCGTCACGTTCACTTCTTAGTCATGTCGATATCATCCGAAACAATTCGTGTGTCGATGGCATCCCAATGAACGGAAGCGAGATGCATGGGTCTGGGATGGTGACGATTTAGGCTACTATGGTACGATTGGTTCTGCCCTCAGCTGTAGATGTGTTTGACTCTGCCTTGCAGGGAACGTTGATGGAGATGATTATAAGGCATTGTTCTGGGACTGTTGTGGATCAGAGAACCCTGACGAGAAAGGATGTAAGCCTGTCCAGCAGAGGTTACTACATCTGACCCTACGAGGTCGCTAGGAGAAGAATTCCAAGAGTTGTGTTCTCTTCCTCAGGTACAACGTCTCGCCATGTAAGCTACGACGAGCCTTTAGACGGCTGATGTTACTATACGATGAAAGCACTCTATAAGTTATCCTCGATTCCTAGCTGGAAAGGCTGATCTCGTTGTCAATCGAAGAGACGTCTCTGGTGGCCGTCAATATTATATATTGACTATATCGCGACAGCTCTGCGATGTTTATAGGGTCTGGATGTGGTCACAAAATCCGTCGTATAAGCTACAAATAACGCGGGTTTCGAGAGCCCTGTCGGTTGACTCTCCAAAAGCTCGGCACAGCCATGGTTCTAGTTTAAGGCTGACACTGCCCAGCATGCGTTACATATGCTCAATTAACCGAGTCAAGGCCCCTTCTTGAGTTTGTTCCTACCACGACGGGATAAGCTTTAAATATTCCTGACGCGTGGCTGGGGTGGTCAGCTTATAGATATCTGCAAGATCATCACTTAACTGAATCGGATTCGGTGAATCCGCTGGAGAGGATGCTCAGGCTACCTTGGTCAGATGTACCAGGCAGACACTACTTCTACGGAGAAGGCTAGGTCTAGTGGTAAGTACGCTTGATATCGAGGAACTGAGTACTGACTGTCGAGAGTGATTCACATGGGTATGTGGTAACGAACCCTGGCATCTGGCCCGATCAACAGGTGGGTGCTCATAAGCCTGCATAGTATGCCCGACTATCACCCTTGTATCATGTCTTGGTTACCAAGAACTCAGGCATTGCCTGAGTTCTTTCCGGCATCCTATAGTCACTGGTCATTGATTGAGCAATATTTTTTCGACAGGAATATTTCATCTAGTGGTCCTGCTACTGTGGAGTCTTCAACCACTCAGATCATTCCGAAGCCTGCCGAAATGGCCCTACTCCTCCTCTCTTCAGAACGACGAGTGTTGCGTTTTCTTCATCCGCAGGAGCCTCAAATCCCGTTTCTAAGCTGCCAACTCATGCTCAGGGATGGGTATCAATCTCACAGAATCGGGGACCAAAGGCTTGGTAACACTAGCTTCCGTTAAAGCCGCCAGTAATGCATCCCAGAGTACCCATCTTCAAAGCCAGGTGCTCGTTCCACGCCTGGTATGAGACTTCCAGTAATTGTCGTGTACTCAGTACGTCGCTCATCGGGCTATAGAGATCTCCCGTATTCTCGAGGATGCCCTCAAGGGCATCTCCAGCATCAACCCTGAAGAGGCGGTCCGTGCTGATGCTCCGCATCGGTAGGCCGTCGTTAACCCACCACTGAGCTCTCGCCCAAATATTATCAGTTATGTGGGGGGACTTGACCATGCAGACACGTACCTTCACCGGCCCGCACTGGGGCTATCGTCTGGTGCAGATGGCAGGTGAGTAGTCGGTGTTGCATTCAATAGGACATCCCTTGAGGTACCTGATGGTTGAGCATCGAGCCTCTGGAACGCCTGTCAAACCGTGGCTCCGTATGAATCCTATCGTTGCCCTTTTGGCCATCCCTTATCTCAGATGCTCATCACTCCCCGAGGCCGTTTCCTCATGTTGCTCAGCTGTCTCAGTGTCCTGCCAATCTAGGATGCTTCTTGTTGCAGCTCTGCAACGAGGCACGTACATTCAAACAGAGAGTCCTATCTTTCGTGTGTAACTCTCAGTCTTGAGTAGTGCTCAATCAACAGGGAGGTATGGTGGCGCAATGATTCTCACCGGCGCGCTACGGAGGATTGTGTCGGACTTGGAGAAAATCTTATCGGGAAATTCCAGACTTCTTATCGGACTAGCGAAAAATCGTAGACAGATGGGTAAATGACGACGCTTCGTGGACATGCTCGAGCAGCTTCCTTTTCACGTGTGAGCCCAGTTGCCACTCCTCACGGAAGCAGTGTTGAGTTGCTTACCCTGACCTTCTCCGCTCAGACCCGACAGTCGATATTCTCGCATCTGACCCCTCCCCCCTAGTCGCCGGGAACACTCAAGATTTCCGGTAGCTCGAGAGCCCGCTTGAATCTCCCATCGTTATATCGATAGAACTCTCCGTTTTCAGCCGATGTTCGGTTTCCTTGAAGAGCTCTCCCGCGATGGCGCATTCTGGTGAAGCGAGTCGGCAAGGCGGGTAGGCCATGTGATTCTATCGTCGCTAGTCTCGTCGTTCTCGTATTCTTCCAGTCCGGTCAACAGTCTGCCGCAGAGGATCACGACATGAAAGCCGGTAAGAGTCGGCGTAGAGGTGTTTCCACGGTTCGGAATGCTGATTTTCCCGAGCCAGATGAGAAGTACGGCGCTTTTCAGAAGCGTCTCGGGAAATGCCAGAAAATTGAATTTCAAACTACCCGGCACCTAGAGGGTTCCAAGCAGGGTGTTCCTAAATGGTAACAATATTTCCGGTGGAAGTTTCCCTGCTATTTCCTGGAATTTGAAAAAATAAGGAAGAAAGAGGAAAAATTGCCAAAAATGGCAAAAATGCTGTTAATACTGTTAATTCAACAGCTGCGGAGCGAGCGAAGCGAGCGGAGCATATACCACAACAACAGGCACTTTCGCGTTGTGCGTGCGCGCGTGTGCGCGTGCAGAATTACTCTGGCTTAACTACGAAACGTAGGAGGCCACCAGATAGATCAAACGGCTCCTCTATATTCCGAGGTTTGCGCAATAATCGAAAAACTCGATTATGCGAACAGCTCGAAGAGATATGCAGGAACACCTTTAATTACGGAAAAATGTCCTACCCGGGGATCGAACCGGGGACGTATTCCAGGGTAGGGCTTGGTGCGTCTATTAAATGAATCAATAGACGAGGACAAAGTGAGCTCCACCCCTTCGTCACGAAGACCTAGTATTAACAGTGTTAAAGTTAAGCTGAATGTCGCAGTGATGATCTCACCAGCCA
>NW_003202922.1:499133-500632 GCF_000006405.1 Perkinsus marinus ATCC 50983
TGCTGATGCTCCGCATCGGTAGGCCGTCGTAACCCACCACTGAGCTCTCGCCCAAATATTATCAGTTATGTGGGGGGACTTGACCATGCAGAAACGGATCTCCACCGGCCCGCACTGGGGCTATCGTCTGGTGCAGATGGCAGGTGAGTAGACGGTGTTGCATTCAATAGGACATCCCTTGAGGTACCTGATGGTTGAGCATCGAGCCTCTGGAACGCCTGTCAAACCGTGGCTCCGTATGAAACCTGTCGTTGCACGTTTGGCCATTCCTTTATCTCAGATGCTCATCACTCCCCGAGGCCGTTTCCTCATGTTGCTCAGCTGTCTCAGTGTCCTGCCAATCTAGGATGCTTCTTGATGCTTCATCTCACTGTGATCCCGGACCAGTTGGGAACCCCTTGACGAGATATTCACTGTAAAGAGAGAAAACGGAGAGGAGTCTTGATGTCCCCAGGGAGCACGTGGGAGCTGATTATTCCATCCGAAGATCGGGCTGACTACTGAAATACAGAATCCAATTCGAAGTGAACGCCTCGTGATTCGAGGATGGAATGGTCAGAAGAGTTATCCGAGTCGCCCTGTCGTATTACACCAGAGACAAATGAATGACTCGAGTGTGTGCGCGCATTATTGCGATTCACTTACGCAAGAGGATTCACCGTCCGCTTTCTGGTACCGAGAGACAATGATAGCCATCAGTAGAATTTGGACCAGACTTGACCCATCGTTTAATCATTCTGAGTATCCAGGGGAATTCTCAGCCTCCTTCACACACGAGAACTTCACATGGGTATGTGGTAACGAACCCTGGCATCTGGCCCGATCAACAGGTGGGCACTCATAAGCCTGCATATTATACCCGACTATCACTCTTGTATCATGCCTGAGTTCTTTCCGGCATCCTATACTCACTTGTCAATGATTGCTTATGTACATCTACTCAATTTTTCGACAGCAATATTTCATCTAGCGGTCCTGCTATTGGGGAGTCTTCAACCACTCAGATCCTTCCTGAGCCTGCCGAAATGGCCTTCTTCGTTTCCTCTATGCAAGACTGTAGCCCGTGTGATAGATCCAAGGATTTCTTCAGGACGACGAGTGTTGCGTTTTCTTCATCCGCAGAAGCCTCAAATCCCGTTTCTAAGCTGCCAACTCATGCTCAGGAATGGGTATCAATCTCACAGAATCAGGGACCAAAGGCTTAGTAACACTAGCTTCCGTTAAAGCCGCCAGTAATGCATCCCAGAGCACCCATCTTCAAAGCCAGGTGCTCGTTCCACTCCTGGTATGAGACTTCCAGTAATTATAGTTTACTCAGTACGTCGCTCATCGGGCTATAGAGATCTCCCGTATTCTCCAGGATGCCCTCAAGGGCATCTCCAGCATCAACCCTGAAGAGGCGGTCCGTGCTGATGCTCCGCATCGGTAGGCCGTCGTTAACCCACCACTGAGCTCTCGCCCAAATATTATCAGTTATGTGGGGGGACTTGACCATGCAG
>NW_003202922.1:500732-515686 GCF_000006405.1 Perkinsus marinus ATCC 50983
TGAAGAATGTCACTGCAGGATCGGCAGCAGCATGAGGAGGCGAGTGACCTCGTCATACCATTGTTAACCACCCCGCCCCGGCGATATAGCATCTCATCAGAACGTAGGAGCCTATCGTTGTGGATCTGTGGGGAATTGCACAGGCTGTGCCGCTCAGCCAGGCTCCGTATTCGCATCAATATCTAATGTTTCCTTCAGAATCTTCCTCGGCGTCCTCAGCCGAGGATATACAGAACAGTGAGCTGAACAAAGTAGCGACCGTTGCCTCGACTATGAGGTCCCATCATCTGCTCCGTGTATGGAGTTATGTCCCTGATGTGGCACCAATATTCTACCCGGACAACGTACGAAGGTGAGTACTTCTGTCTCGTGTGCTCATCGGAAGAGGTACTTGCTGACGCTCCCTCAGGCGTCAGTTTTCGGACTCTGAACTATTGGGCACCCCGATCGCCAAGAATATAACTCGACGCGTCCGTGCTTATACGGCTGATTCGATCAACGTAAGAACCGGTCGGTTCTCGCCGGTCCCTACTGAATGAATGCCATGATTCGTGGACTATCGTAGTAGCATAACAGGACCATGCGCCACCGCGAGTGGTCGCTGGTTCGATCCCTGGTGCTAGGCATTTCTCCCATCCTTGCTATCAATAGCCCTCAGGCCGTCTTGAAGGTGGAGCCTGTCCTCGATAACCCAGGCGACTGGATGTGGTGGAGCCCCGCGGAAGGGACAGAAGGTGTTTCCTTTACCTCTAGCAGTCATTGTGCCTCTCCATCCAGACCGCAGGTGGTAACAGAGGCTTCGTGGATCGAGTGGAGGAGCAACTCGAGCATGGCTACATCCCAGAGGCCCCCATTGTGACAGTCGATGACCTACAGGTGAGTACTAATAAGTTCACTCCTATTCACATCAATCTTCGGTAGAATATACCAAGTCAAACTGGAATCGGCATTACCCCTATAGAGATGATAGCCCGGAGGGAGGAATTCATGGAGGCCGGTGGGATATGGTAACGCCAGCAAAGGTGAATATCACACTCATCCCCGAGCCGAGCACTAAGCTCTTCTCGTCTTGCTCCCGGCTCGGATTGACCGGCGTTTGTCGGCCTAGTCTTCTGACCGCTCCGACACTTCACGTTAGTCGTCGATGAATAGTAGCCTCAGGTCGTCAATCTTCAATCTCACCACGGCTACCTTGGGCGCAGGAGTTCTGTCCCTACCCTATGCTTTCCGTAGCTCCGGCTATCTCGTGGCTTCCCTGTGTCTACTAGTCTGTGCCATTCTCTCGAACATAACCATCGGTTATATCCAGGTGGGTTGAACATTGATCCTTTTCCGGCACTGTGCAGTGAGTATCAGGAGTGCATGGACGTCTCGAGGTGCCAGACGTTTGAAAAGTTGGCTTTCAGCTGCAGTCCTAATCCAGTTTGGGGTCGAAGGTATCGCAGGGTGAGAACGCGGTCCTCTTTAGCTCTGTTTGGTGCCTCAGATTTGCCCTCTTCACCATCATCAGTGTCATAACCTTTTGTTTTGGTGCTGCTGTTGGTTACCTCATTACCATCGGACAGATAGGTGGGTCTCAACAGCGCAAGTCCAATGTCTAATCACTGCTTGTGAGACACTAATCATGTGGTATCCATGTTCTAGCTTATACTATCGCCTGTGCACTGCTCTCCTTCCCACTACCTACCGCGGCCGAGAGTGCTCAGAGCTCGTCGGGCACTGATATCATGCTCTGTATACTGGTATTGGTGGTATTATACCCACTTTGCCTGGCCGAGAAAGTCAACGAGCTTCGAATTCTTAGCTTGATCGGTAAGCTCTGGAAGGGATTCACTCATGGGGTCTCAACGGTCTCTCTTGATGACCATTGTTGTCGATTATTTGTCTTCAGGCGTGGTGTCTGTATTCTTACTCGTTTTCGTTGTCATTTTTCAAGCGATCATGAGGGGGCATCAGGAGGAGCAGAGCATGCTGCCTCTGCTTCCGGCCTGTGGTTCGTCTGGTGTAAGGCATTGATTCCTGTCAGCTTGGAGCTCAGTTCCAGGACCTGTACTACTGTATAGATTGTTCGTACGATGTCCTTGGCAACCTTCGCCTTTGCATGTCAATCGAACGTTCCTGCGATATATGCGGAACTGAAAGAGTCCGAGACTCGAAGGCTTTGCCGGGTATCAATATTGGGCTGAAGCCTCCATGATGCGTTCCGTTAGGCTACCAGAATGCGGTCAGTGTCCTTCTGGGCGGTTCTCATCTGCTTTGTTGTATACTATGGGGTGGGCTTTGCTGGCGTCTACACTTGGGGGTTCGACACCAAAGATAACATACTGTACAATTACAATTCGCTATTCAAAGATAGCATCGATGTGACCATAGCTTTCATTGGTAAGCGCCTTGCCATAGCCCTCGAGGAATGCCGTTGTCATCAGCGATGGCTATTTCAATTGCGACAGCGTATCCCCTCTGCATTTTCCCTGCGAGATTTGGACTGGAATCTGCTTTGCTGGTGGGTGTTGGCAACGTTATATGTCCTGTGACCAACTCTGCGTATCAGGTTTTGTACCCGTCTCGATTTGACTCAGACGATAGCGGGCGGGCGAGCCCGGCTGTTGTGACGCTGCTAACTGCAATAACGGTGGGTTGACTCGCATTTCCTCCTCTGTGGAGATTACCGTCAGGTCCTTCTGTCGCTTGGATGTGCCGTATTGGCACCATCAATAGCACAGGTATTTGAGCTCGTAGGGAGCACCAGCGGTGCACTCACGTGTTTCATTCTACCATCGTATTTTTACGTCTGTTTAGTCACAGGTAATGTCGTCAGATGACAGCTCCTGACTGGTTGTGTCTTATTCCCCACAGATTAACTATATCAATCATTCCTATCATAGTCGTTTTGAATTAGGTAATCAAATGACCCTGAAGACGTTCGAGGCCTGGAGTGTCATGCTCATCGGCGTCGTCTTTGTTTTCATCGGCACGGCTGTTGCAATCAAGGACATGAGCGAATGATGTATACTTTATTTAATGCAGGTTATCACTGACCTGAGATGTACGTTAATATATGATTTGGAGAGCACGTGTATTTCGAAGTACAGTTGGAGCTTGAGTTGTCACCTCATTTCATTTTCGAGTTCTGACTGTGACTGGCGTGTAATGGCTGTCATTCATTAATCGCGCTAAGCCTAGACTTTGCAACATCATAGTGCACACTTCGAAGTGGAGATGAGGCTGACGAATGAGTTGCCACTGCCTTTTCCAATGATGTATATCAGTATAGTATCTATCACTGATTAAACTGGAGTCAGGTTTGGTAGACAGTCATAATTAATGTGGGATATTTGTTCATCGGACCACTGAACCGAGATGATGGTCAACTCCCTCCAGTTTGAGCCCCATGTTTGAGCCAATCGGAGAACCTGTAGAGCTATTTCAAGTTCCACCCCCCCAATTCCGTGTCTCCACTTCTGTACTAAACCACTTTTGTACTAAACGATGATAGGTGAGCGATTTATACCGGATCAGGACTTTTTCGCACGCAAACGATTAAGTTTTGTATTAAATAAAAATAAAAATGTAAATTTTTGACACCGGGTAAAACTTTACTTCCACTTCTGTACTAAATTTTTGGGATGCTTTTGCACGGGTTAAATTTTACGACTTGGGTTTTTTTCACGCGTCTTGAAACGACCTGCCTTCCGCTACTGTGAGTGAAGCCCTCACTGCGAGGGAGAGCCGAGGACAGTCCTGCGTCTACCGAAGAGTATACATGTCGCAATTTAACAAGTCTCAACGTATAACCTCATTCCTTGTAGTCTACAAGTGTAGACTCCTAAATTATGTCGTAATTATTACGAGCCGTTGTGCGCTCCAGCGCAGTGTACGGAGACTCATGAACCATCATACGGTTTCCCGGTGTTTATACTTGATTGTATTACTCTGTTATTACTGTTATTGTATTGTGCGCCGTGACACCGGTGGCGTCACGTATTTCTGCATGCGTGCTGAGGCCTTGCTCGAGCACTTGCCTAGTGCTCTTAAAGGTTAGACTAAGGACAGGAGTGAGTTAAGCTTCTGATTCTTACTGGCCTGGGACTTAGGCTACAGCTCAAGTTAGTACACTGTGTTGAGGTTTACTAGCCGCTAGTGGTTATACTTCGTACGTTAAGTAACGTAGTTAAAGATATGGTTTCGGAAATCATCAATAGATTAGGCATTATGTTCACTAGTAACTGTGGTTTTGATACATAGCGGCAAGAGTTCTGATAAGGGTGCAGACATAGTTGGGTCACCCAACTTGGGTGATCAATGAACGCTTATCATCGTCGTCCGATATTAAGGAATTATTTGTGGAATATTTAATTGACAACTACACTCTTAGAACTCTCATAAAAAACTCAACTCAGGTATTGAATTTCCCTTCAGGTGAGAACAACATGCTAGCTGGCGTGGGAAAGATTTCGGGAAACCTGCTAATTTCTTTCCTAGTAATGCATTCAGCCGAATGGTATCTCATACTAGCTTCATCGAACAGCGAAAGACGAAACCACTGGCGGTTAAAAACAACCACAGTGCGTCTAGCGATAACAAAAACTCCGCATAAATTACTCCCGTAACTCTGCTGTAACAGCAGAGCTGTTGGACCGAAACATTGAGTACACGTTTTGAACCATACAGCTGGCGTAGGGCTTGTACAAGAGAACCTGAAGACGTGACCGACATATTCATACTCTCCATGAAATTCACCTGACCATCCGACAGAGCATAGCCACCCCCATATCCACAATGTCATCAGGAATAGTACTTCCTTGAGTCAGGAGCTCTGCTTTGTTTTCGACCGTGACGGAGAGCTATTCGATCAACTATTTGCCATGTTTGTTCTAAGGCGAGCGCTATTCCATTTGGTTCAGAAGTGGTTTGAGAGTGTTGCAAGCCCAATCAACTGGGTCAAATTTTCCACAAAAGGAACGATTTTAGCACAAAAGTGGTTCGCGGAGCGAAGCGCTTCCCGAGGGGAAGTTTTCAAAATTGGGGCGAGCGCTACTTGATCTGGTTCAAAAGTGGATTGGTACAAAAGTGGCGTAATCCCCAATTCACCCCTGAAAGAGTTATCATGCACTCAGTGAGTCATGACTATACAAGAATCTCCACCTGCCTCTGTATGATACTTTCCGTCACCCATCAATTCATGAATGACCCTTCCCCTCAGTCGGTTATTGAATCCCGTGATATTCTCGGTGCGCTGGCAGTATACACAATTTGCACGGCTGCGCTCGACTGTGACACAACTCAAAAAGTTGACAGAAATGGAAGTATCCGTGAACAATGGTACGGAGTACAATCGTCGTCCATGCATTATTGAGGGTTTCTCTATTGCGGCCGTGTCTCAGTACGCAACATCTGCTACGGACATGGCAGCCCTAAATCGGCAAGGGAAGCCTCACTTTACGTGACACTGCTATCTGGAATTTGGCGTCGTTGATAGTGTTCCGCAGCCATCGGAGGAGCCCAGACTGGACCCTAGTATCCGTTGCATTAGCTAACACACAATCATGTACTAGCAGTGAGGACGGTGCAGAGGGACGATCAACGCGGGGGAGAGGGTCTGTTGCAACTCACTTGACTGCAACGCTGCCACTTCACGCTGTAACTCCACGAGGACCTGAGCAGCGCATGCCGCTGAGTCGGTTACGCAATAATTACTCGTAAACGCTGATTGACGGCTTTCTCCAGAGGAGTGACCTCCGCTGCAATCTCGGGCGGAGTAGAGCCCAGCTGGGTCACCAACCTGTTACAGGATATAACCCACGTCGGCCAGGGGTCCTCAGAGATTCAGCTCACCGAGCCAGGCCTTCGTAATTCCTCATCACGCTGTCGAACTCAGTCGTGGCGGCGCAAGTGTCGTTATGGATCCGCATCATCGTTTGCCGCTTAGACGGGAGTCCTTCGAGGGGATTGTGATGGTACTGGAGTAGCTTCACTAGTCTGAATAAGAGCCCACTGAACCCCAACATGATTTGCATGTTCATCGCCAAGACAGCTTTCAACAGATGAGACTATCACATTGACATAAGCGTACAGGGGATCGAGGTTATTGAGCTGACGGCAAGCGAGAATAGGGTGCTCACGTTGCACAGCTCTCACACAGTTTACAAATTCCGCTGCTTGCACTGTTTGCTCGGGGCAAAACAGATGTTGGACGACCGCTGAACGAGCGACACCTTCCACAGAGCAGTCGATGGCAGAGGTAGCAGACTTTGGCCGAGGGACCGAGAAACGATCGGGATAGAGATGCTGAGAGCAGCAGCAGGAACAGCTGGAGGGACTTGCAAGCGAATGAGCGCCTTCCTACCACCGCACTCTTCACATGCTGATACGGTGGCCATCCTGATGGATGTTGCAGCATGTGCCGCCTCGCCATCTACGAGAGACTCTAGCTTCTTCGCATCTCCGCGCAAAACCTGAGGGAGGGACTTTCCTATGATCAATGCTCTTCAAATGTCAATAGAGTAGTTTGATAACAGTGATCTAACGCGACGGATCCAAAGCCAGGGAGAAGTGATGACGCACCTACTGCGTGTCGGAAGGTCCACTGTCTCTCTAAGCTGAACTGTGCTTGTTGCTGTTGCCGCTCACGACAGAATAGGGTACTCAAATCTCGGCTAGCCATAGTCAAACGAGGCCTGCTGAGACTGATTGATCAACGGCAAATTAGGAAGCGACTACTTTAGCGTCATTTAGATCAGGATTGTACAACAAGACAGTGTAGGATATCGTCGAAAGTAGAGGCATGATATTGACACAAAAGAGTTATAGAGTTAGACATATTGTCATTGATCATATAAGGCCAAAACCAGTACAGTTCTCAATCGCCAATCTTATCATCTTACGGACTTTCTCCGCTGATGAATATTCTGGTAGTAGAAGGTGGTTGAAGCACGTGTGGGCCTGATGAGGGGGAGCACGAGGATCCCATTCGACAGCCGACCCACGATACCAAAGCCAGTCGGAAACCGTCGACGTGGTTGCGGATAAATAAGGATACTCCAATTCAGAATTCGCACATATAAAGCCTCACAGCTTGTGCTGGATGCCATTCGAGATCAGAAGACTCACTTGTGGGAGACGGTCCGAATCTGGTCCCATTCGGGAGATTGTTATTCGAGACTCGACAGAGTTCAACCCGTTCGGAGGCGCTCTACTGCTACCTACCGCATGATGACCATAGTAGTAGTACTCCCGCCCGACCTGTGATGAAGAGCAGTAGCTTGGACTTATCATCTTCAGTGCATCCTGGAGATAGTATTGCTTCCCAAAACCACCTAACAGTCCATCTGTTACGACACAGATACAAGGAGAGGACTACCGAATGACAGGGGAGTCCTTAGTAAAGCCATCATCGTAAATGGTGTTGGACCGTAACGCTTCGAAGTCGAGTTCCTTTCTACCGCAAATGAGGAGCTCCAAGTCAGCCGGAGTCTTGAACAGCCGTTGGAATAAAACAGACTGCCCGATCTGGAGGAGACACGAATCGATGGGTGCTAACTCGAAACTGGAGCAGGAGATGACCCAGTATATAACAAGGAAAGATGCAAATGACTTACACATTTGTCGAAGCCCCGCTTGAATGACCAGAACTGCCGCGCGATGGACTCGTTGACCTTCCAGTTGATAAGCCTGAATTGGCAACCAAGTTACAAGCTGCAGTACCATACAATAGTCACTCACTTCTCCGCGTATTCGTACCGATTAGCGTTTGTAACTGCAACGTTCCGACCGTTTGATATCAAGTCGACAACAACACGCTCACCGAAGTACCTATGAACTCCTAACGTGGGAGCATGAGAACGGCACAACAACGGAGATCGATGATGCCATACAGCACTACACGAACTCTTCCCGTCACAACTAGCCCGCATTGCGATAGGCTACTTACTCGTAATCCGTTGACATCGTTAGTCCGAATGCCGCTTGGACGTCACCATCGTAGTCCAGGAACTGCCGTAGGAACATATATCCCTCCGACGAGCAACAATATGATATACCTTTCTGATCCCCTGAGCGAACTCAGGATCGAACTCCTTCTCTAGAATCTCCAAGCTAGGCCTGTCAAGGCGGCCTTCCTTGTCTGCAGACAGGAGCTTCCTATACACTATCAAGGGGAAGTTGGCGTCCAGAATAACCTACATAGAGGTGAGGTCGTTGAGCTTGCAGATGACGCTCCTTCCCTTACCCCGCTGTATATGGCGAGACCAATGACGATCCCGAAGAGCTCGTACTGGAGGTTACTCTCAAGACACTTGTTAGAGAACCAAAACGTCCGAGTGTCCTTGTCATACTCGAACATAGCGTAGTTCTCGTCGTACATCTACCGTTCTGGAGTCGCAAATCGCAGGATATGCTGGTGGATCACCTCCTGGACTAACAGTAGGAAGAATTCCTTCTGAACTCCACCTTCGTCCACTCCCTGCTCTCCCTGGAATTGAACCTACAATGGGGCATGCTTCCGTAACAGCTACATACCTCGCCCTACTTTGAGCACTCGCTTCAGCTCGTCTGCATCAAAGGCCGCCAGTTGTCGTAGGGAATCCTCCAACTACAGAAAACGACATATACGAAATTCAAAGTAGACCTCTGAACTCATCCATACGCACATGTCGGCACTTCGCGAAGCGTTACGATAATACTACGATAGCGGCTGTAGCAAATCCGGGCATGCGGATATGGGCTACCTCCAAAGGGATCTATTACCAAGTGATCTCTCCTAACCTTGAGTATTGTAAAGATGTCTTGAGCCATGATCAAGATCCTTCCTCCAGGGAGCATCATACCCGATGATTGAGCCTGCGAACACCGGGCAGCAGCTTCTAGAGTGATACGGTAGTGATACCCTGAGTAAAGCATGTTGCTGTGACACTTCACGAGCATGGTGCTCGGACTCTAGCCTCAGCACACGGACCTAGACTAAGGTGATCACAAACACAGAAGTGATAGATCCATATCACTACTCGAGCTCCCACGTCCAACACGCAAGGTGCAGTAGTCAACACTCCGAAGTCAGCCAACTGGCGCGATGCTACTCCAAGACCCCTCCGCATGTGGCGGCGCATGAGCCCTCCTTCCTCAGCTAGCATGGGCTCCATCTCAGTCCCATCCGGACGAGCTGACCAACCAGCGGCAAATAGGCTTACTACTCCACGGGATCATAAACCCACGCCGACGACGGTTAGGAGGTCTACTATCATCAATATCCGAATTGCCTGACGGGGACGACCCTGCTGGGTCAAAGCTGTCCCGGGAGATGCTCGGCGAAGAGACTAGACTACCGTCACTTCGAGGGGGTGTTCGAACAGCTGAGAGGTCGACGCAAAGATTCGGCGAGATATGGAATCAGATGTGCAGAACTTCGATAGACTCACCGTGAGTATTGTCATTGTCATAAGTCGCTTCCGGTGGTGGTGATATGGTTGATGAGGACGAGGACGAGCTCGTAGCACGATCCCTAGTCCCAGTGTACCCTCGTGAAGCACTGAGGCTCACATTGATGATCCAGCTCCTATAAAAACAGGGGGATCAGTCCACTGCTGGTCTAGGCCACGAATGAGAGGTTGAGATGTATCATCCAGCAGCACTGCCTAACCGGTCCCCGAGGCTCACGTCACTTCGTGCCTCAGGAGAGCATCTGTCTGGCTTATCGCGTCGTTATAGAACTCTGCTGCTGGTATGCGCTGAGGACAATAAGGAAACCTTCCAACTAGCACACTAATAAGGAATGCACCAGTCACGAGCACTCGTATGAAAGTGATAATAGCTCATTCCGATCGACGCCGCCGCTTCGAATTGAGAGCGGTTGGTTACTGAGTAATCGCCGAATTACCTCAGGTCCATGTTGTTTGGTGTTAGCTCTCCAGATTGCCTAAAGCGAGAGCACCCTTGGAGCCCGAGCACCACAGAGCGACTCAGTGACCCATGCCTACAGCGATGAGCTCAAGTGCCCCCTTCATAGGTCTCCTGCATTCCGTGAGGAAACTCGTCCACTGACGGGACCGCAGCTGTACTGAGGGAATAGGAAGTGTGACCTCACTGCTAACGGTATAGACAGTGCCATGAAAGAGGTCCCAGCACTCACATGTATCAAGCTGTATAGTGTCAAGCCCCAGTCTGCCAAGCTGTTCGAGTGTAGACCTGGAACCATCAGTGTGGTTACAAGGACTAATGCCTATGGCCCTGTTCCTACAGAGTGATGAACTCTCGCAGCATCTCGAGCACTTTCATGAGCTGAGCCGACGTATCATAGGTTCGGACTAAGTGCTCTGCGATGGTCTTCCTAATAGGCTTATGTAAAGTAGCTAGGCCGGATAGTACAACTGCCTGACAGGAACTAGTCTTGCACGTGAACCCCTCCAACGATAAGGATGTGTGCTACTGCGTGAGCTGTTCGCAAAGCACCAAGGCACCGCCTTACCATTTGATGGGACTCCAGCATGTCCATGAGGCCCAGAGTGCAGCAGAAGAAACCGACATAGTTCATGTCCAGCTTCTTAATGGTGGATAACTTCATGAGCTCTCTGACATGCTCCACCATCGAGGGTGCCCAACCAGTGGTTGAGACAGTAGCCGCAGCCTCTTTCAGTTCCCGTATAATGCTGACGAGCTCTATCCCTCTCAACTTGGCGTAGTTGATTAGCAGAGAGCTCGTGAAGATGTTGCCACAAGCGAGGTCAAGCAGGCCTTCTGAAGACCACTGTTGGCGCAGTGTCGTGGGGCTTGCTCGTCGTTATAGCGTGTACGAGCTGTCCTGAGCAGCAACATGAAGTGAACATGTTCAAAGATCCAAGGACTATCAATGGGTCTAGCGATGAGAATCCTAGATGGCAGATGGGTACTGGAAACCCTAGCACGCCGAGGAACTTATGGGTGGACCAGAAACGGGTATCTGGAACGATTCACTTCCCTTAAACGGTGATGTTATATGACTAATGTGATGGAAATTCCGTACAAGGAGTGGTTAAGGTGGTCTACCGTATCACCTATGGCCGCCTCAGACGGCAATTGAGAGGAGTGGCCGTCCAGTGCCAGACGCTCCTCCACCGTCTCGGGGCCTATCCCTCGAGCGACAGAGATTGCTGCTGCCTTAGCGGCTTCGACGGGGTCTGTAGGGTTCGCTATCAGATTGTGCACGTACCTGAATGAGTGGGAGATCGTCAGCAGACTACCGAAAACAAACGTCTAAGCTCTCACTAATACGACGAGGTATCTTATGATACGTATGGTACCTCCCATTGGTCCTCATAGTCTGCTCCTCTGTCGGATGGGGCTTCCCGCCACCAGGTGCCCCTAGAGAGTTCATACAGAGGAAACAAACTAGGCAGGGGTGAGGGTGAAAGAATTTGGATTAACCCGCAGTTCTTTGTCAATAGCACATGAAGGATTATATAATAGGTATGGTTATAAATTATAAGGACTATACCTTTTCAACCTCAATTCCAAATTTCAACTTCGCCTGACTAATGATCTCGCTAAGATACCCCCTGAGAAACTTCAATTTCGGCGATGCGCTGTGGTGGGACATGAACAACATGGACAGCTCCCACTCAGCTCACTCGATCGAATTCCCTCTCCTTCGCATGAGGATGCATTCGAGGATACCTTCGGTCGGGGAGCAGATGAAGGCTTAGAGTTGATCGATTGATCGGTGCTATTATTAAACTTGAGCTCTTTGTCATTGGCATTGTCACGAGGTAAAATCACGAGTGACTGTATATACCACACGATCAACAATACGTCTTCTCAACTATTAGAGGAAAGATCCTTTACCGGACCGGGTAAATGACGAACTCTGTTGATCAAGTTTGCCAATACCTTCCTTGGAACCAAAATGCAGGGCTGCCCCACATCACAGCGCAATCATATCTGAGCGCAGTCCGAAAAGCGCGCGCCATAGTGATCTAAAATACATACTGCGATATTTCAGCGCATAATTCGTTGCGCACGAGAACTTTTGAGGGCAAAGATTGGTTCTAGCTCTGGGTGATCCTCTTGACATTATGTTTGAATTTCAGTCTCTACGTGAAGTCTTTCAAAGGCTACCTATTCAGGAGGGATCGTAACGAGCCCGAACGTTCGAGGAGCGGCTGGAGATGCGTCAAGTCTGATCAACCTCCTGCAGGAAGTCTCAAGTGCAAAGCTCGGTTGACTATCTTAGGCGACCTTAACGGATCGGCCAACATGTTAGTTGTGAAGAATATTGATTAGGTGGCTGAGCATGTTTGTGGGGCCCGAATGCAGGGAAGGTGGTTCTGGTGAATTCCATGAAAAAAGCCATGGAACTGTCAGCATTCGAGAAGAAACCAGCCGAGGTTTACGACTACGTCACGGGAAAGTCGCCTCCTCAGTACATCGAGCAGTTGCCAAAGCGGTCTTCGGTTATGGAGAACCTCCGTAGATTCAAGGAAAAGAACCACCCGCTGCCGAAAGCTCCTAAGCAGCGTTGTGGGTTTGAGATTCCACCTGAGTTCAGTCACGCTATCATCGGGCAAGAGGTTCGTCCTACACTTGTCTATGACTCCGGTAAGGATGACAAGGACCGAATTCTCGTGTGGAGTGATAAACTTTTGGTTTCTTCATTATTGTCTTGTAGTGCCGCTGTACATATTTCGGGTGATGGTACTTTCAAAACTGCCCCTCTTCTATGGGCCCAACAATATACTATTCTGTTTCGTCATGTATCTGGACGTATGGTCCCAATCATATTCGCTTTGCTACCGATCAAACTAAAAGGGACCTACATAAAGTTCTTCACGGTTGTTCGTAGTACTCTCGGTGAAAATATCACCAGTTGTATTTTCGACTTTGAGCAGAGCGCTGTTCTTGCCTTTCGGACTGTATTTCCACGTGCTGAAATTTGCCTCTGGCTCTTCCATTTGGCCAGAAATGTACTCGATAAGTTTAAAGAGCTTGGAGTGATACGTCGCGCGGCCCCCGACGTGATGTCGACTAGGCGCAAGGCGTATTACAATCTGATGGCCGTCGCCTTTCTGCCTGTGGAAATCTTTCTCGAAGCGTGTTTCGCTTCTTGTGATATTCTCCCACAGGCTGATAGCAACGCTGTTCTGTCGTATTTTATCGAGACTTATGGTCTTAGCGGGATTTTTCAGCCTTCGTGGTGGAACAAGTGGGAGAGAGTCAGGCTAGGTTTGCCTCGCACAAATAACTCTCAAGAAGGATTCCACCGTAAGTGGAATGGCCTCTTTGCAGAGGAGGGTCATCTAGTGATATGGAAGTGGATAAATGTCGTGCACCGGGTTATCAACCAAGTTCGAGTAGATGTTCTTCAGCTGGATAATGGGGCTCCGTTCAAGCGGCGTAAGGTTAATCGAGAGATGGATGTTGCCTTGCAGCGACTAGTTCTGCAGCCGGTCATCCCAGGTGCCCTGGACACTTGGTTTCAGAATGCCAGAGGTGCTCTTCGGCGAGTCATACCTTCGATACCTGCTAGCAGTACTGCTCAGCCAGATCAATCAAGTGGGGACGGGCCTGTTTTCATTGGGGACGCACTGGATGATGAGCACCCTGATGCTGGGTACGAGGCAATCATACCACCTTTCGACGAGGATATCATCACCCTGGACTTGACCGCCGACGACGTTCACACTGTACAGGGAACTCAACACCCTCTGGCAAATGCGGTGATTCCCACGGGCTCCGGAATTGGGCATGAAATTGGGGATGCCCCTGGTGGAACCCAGCCTTCTGATGTCACTCGGCAAGCTCATTCACAAACCCAGCAACAGCCGTCATTATCGACTGAGCCGCAGGCTTCGGCACCCGCTGAACCGAGTTCGCAAAAACGTGACCTGAGCAATCTCGATCTCGTCTCGCTGGTGGCCGACTATCACTGTTCTCGCTCGAGGCTTCTCGTTCAAAATCAAGCGGACCTTGATCTCGTTCTCGATTCTCGACTGGGCGCAAGCGGAAACACTCGCCAGTAATCAGTAAGGTAGACTGAGGCAGCAGGATTGCGGGCCTGCGTCACAGCCTGTGATGGAGGTCTCTCCCGTCGACTGGGACCTGCCTCAAAGTGGGAGGAAACTAGACACTTCAAAATGCACACCTCTGATGGAGGATATGACCAAGATGCGGTCAGAGGCAGGGAAGGCACCCATGACAGATTTCAAGCGAGTTTGTCGAATCCGAGAGGTCAAGCAAAACACAACACACAGAGAAGGACGAAGCCGAGACAAACGTCAACACGAATGAATCTCGTCTCGCTCTCGAGTCTGGTCGTTAGGTCTCGATCTCGTCTCGATCCGTGACGAGATCGAGACGAGAACGAGAATATCGAAATTGGCGCTGAGCCTTCCGCTGGTGCTGAGAACCCCAGAGAGGGACAAGGGTTTCTCGACTGGATACGTATACCTGCTGGTCCGTCTTATCCCTTGCCGGAAATAGTTGTGGACCTCACTGATCGTGACTGGCTGATTACCAATGGCGAGATGATTACTGATAGCATCCTGGATGTTTGGATGACGATGCTTTAGAGACAAGTGGGCGAACAAAGAGTGGTCCCTCCGCAAGCCGTTCAGCTATCTGCTCCACTGCTAGACTCCCCTGGATTCCACCGAGTGCCGACGAGTGGCATGGTTCTTCAGCCAATTGTGCTGCATAGCCAGAGCCACTACGCAGCCACGGCGAGAGTTGGTGGGACGATATACTCCATGGACTCAATGGCCAAGTCGAAGGAGGATATCTCTGAACTCGCCAAGCAGCGCTTAGTAGACTTGTATGGCCCTTCAAGGACGGTCCACTTCATGGGTATTCCTTTACAAAAAATCGGGAGCAATAACTGCGCCCTTCATGTGTTAGCGAGGCTAACGCACTTTGCGCTGGGCACGGGCGACGTGGCGGCGGCAACTTTCGATGAAAGCAGACTAAGTCCCACGCATTCCTTTGCCTCGAAA
>NW_003202922.1:515786-553156 GCF_000006405.1 Perkinsus marinus ATCC 50983
ACGAAAAATATTCGAAGGCGCTCTAAGGCCGGCAACTTTACAACGTGATTGTGTGTGTCTCACTTGCCCGTTTCTTCAACTTCTCGGTTTCTCTGTAGTGTGATATCAGTGTCTCGTTAAACATTGGAGTCTGCCCTTCGTTGTCAATGACCGGATCTCGCCAGAAGAGAATTTCACACTAGTGGATACCTGAGAAACGGCCCGAAACGGGAGCCAAAAATCGGAATTGCGCCGAGAGAAGTAAAAGACATTCACGTGATTTGGGATCGAACTCCCGACTTCCCGATACAGCCTTTCGCAGCGAAAGTTTCGCTCTCCCGGTCGAAGCAAAGGAACCTGGATAAAATCGGTTAGATTAACCAACGGCAAGCTTATGCGCTCAAAAGGTGCTCCTATCCTTATGGCGCGCGCTAAAGCGCGCGCTCACTTGTAGTTTCCTACATGAAGTTTTGCGCTCAGTTGTGTTGCGCTCGGTCGTGATTGCGCTCAGTTGTGGGGTTACGAAATGCAGGGCACTCGGATCGAACCTGGAGCCTCTGCTGTTCCATATCTTGAATCAGTGTTGGCTCAGAGTGCAAGCTTACTTTGCTACAGTCCGGACTCCGGATGGTCAGCACAATTGTCAGCTTGGGGGTGCTGCTTGGTAGACTGTTGAGAGTTAATGAGCGTGTACTCGTGGCTCGTCTAATCTACCGTCTCAGACGTATACAACGAAGTTGTTTAGATCACTATGTCATCGTCTGATAGTAGCAGTCCCTCGCCTGCTGTGGTTACCATGCTCGAGCAGCTTCAAAGGGCGGCTCTAAGAGCTAGGGACCAAGCTGAGGACGTGGGGGATGATATCAAGGTTGGAGGAGGTAGTTGGGCTGGTCAACACTAGACATCTCACCTCATTGCCAACTCGTCATCAATGAGACGATTCCCATATCGATGAGACCTATTGATTACTTTCAATGAGTTCAACTTTGTTTAGGTCGTCCAGCAACTCCTAGGGCTACCTTCGACCGTATCAAAGTAGGGATGCGTTGCCAAGTGGAGCCCTATCAACGACGAGGCGAAGTCGCCTATATCCAGCCCAACCATTGCGGTCTAGGTAGCAGTCTGGGAGGCTTACAACGTTTGTCTAGGATGGGGTGGTCGCTCCTATGTCCACTGTGATACACCTGCCTCTGACAACCGATGACTTAGAATTTTCATAAGGGATCATGGCAGATTCCTCAGGCATTCTATGGAAGGATGACTAGTGTATTGCTGATGAGCAGGTACCTGGGTTGGAGTTAAGCTGGATGAGCCCTGTGAGGACCCCAGACAAGACGGCACTTTCTTAGATGGCAAAAGATATTTCGAAACTGATCCTGGATATGCCTTATGGACCAGGCCTGAGGCTGTAAGTAACAATTCAGAACGCCAATCGGCTCGTACATAGTTGGGATATGTAATCTATCGACATGTTGCCATGATGTGCTGTTAACTGCTGAGCAACAGTGAGAGTAGTATCAAATTGTTTGGCAGGTATCTTGTGGTCCCGAATTCACCCCTTACGATCCCTTCGCCGATCTTTCCTCATCGAGTGACGAAGAGTAGTTACTGTTTCTAACGCGTTATATTTAGTTTGAGTACTATCACATGTCGCTGATTACCAGGATGGTTTGGTGCGCTTTGGAATGTCGGGGAGGTTAGTTCAGCACAAGAGTGTCATGCGATTGTTCGCGGTATCTATAGCACCGCGGCCTCAGGGTAGACACAGTACGCTCTGTCTCACTTCAACTGACAGTCTAGGCATCTTCTGGACTGAACTCAGGTGTTCGCATTTATTACAAGTCTGCGTTCTTATGAACTCTGTGAGGTTTCTGGGTGCTGGTTAGTGAGCGGTCGGTCAATGATATCATCACTGCGACTTTAGGTAGAGTTGTGAACTTTTCTATAGTATGACTAAACCTAAGGTCTACGTTACTGGGGTAGGCATGACCCCTTTCATCAAACCTGGAAGGTGTGCCACCATGAGCGACTATTATTACTCAGAGAATCTTCTCAGGAAAGATATAGACTATGTCGATCTAGGGGTATTGGCTATACAAAGAGCCCTCAGAGACGCTGGGATATCTGGTCAAGGTAGGTGTTTAGTAATAACATGTCTAGCACTAGTCTCCCAGATATTGATGCGGCATATGCTGGATACGTGTATGGTGATAGTACATGTGGTCAACGAGTCATCTATCAAGCCATTGGCTGTACCGGTATACCTGTTGTGAATGTAAACAACAACTGCAGGTAGTTGGTCCTCGTCGAAGGTCTGCAATATTGCATTGCTCAGTACTGGGTCGTCGGCTATGTATCTAGGGCGTCAGGCTATCCTGGCCGGCATGGCCGATGTATGCCTAGTCGTGGGGTTTGAGAAGATGGAGAAGGGCAGCCTTAGTGCTAAATACACGGATAGGTGAGTCTGATCGTCACATACTACCCGCTTTGAATGACCTGAGGGGGATGGCGATAGCCTCTAGGCAAGGCGTAGAATGTGTGTGTCCGCCTCCAGGGATTGTTGTTCCCGACTTCCGTACAGTGCCCTTGGTCTGTCAATGGAAGGGGTCGCCTATTGAAATCATCACAGAGGGGTTATTGATTATCAGTCCTGATTGTTGTTCCAAGTTGTCCGTCGCCGTGCATGCTCTAGGTGGAGGTTGACGACCCTGTGATATTTGAGTGGTCTGGACATTTCAGAACGGACCCTCTTGATCGCCATATGGTAGAGATGGCATCTATGCGTGGTTTCGCAGCAGCACCAGGGCCTCCACAACTCTTCGGCAATGCTGGTATCGAACATATGGAGAAGTACGATTTGTTTTGCATTGCTCACTCGAATCATCCATTGTTGATGTACTACATGTGTGTTGTAGGTACGGTACAACAGAGAGACAACTGGCATGCATAGCTAGCAAGAACCACAACCACTCTGTCAACAATCCCTACAGTCAATTCTGTGATCATTACACAGTTGAACAGGTAGTAGTCTATTCTTCGGTAAGGGCGTATCAATCTTTTATCAGATACTTGCCTCCCCGAAGGTCTTTGGGCCTCTCACTAAGCTACAATGCTGCCCTACCTCTGATGGCGCTGCTGCTTGTGTGCTGATGAGCGATAATGCGGTTAGGAAATACGGGTATGTCCTAGGTATTGAAAAGGACCTGCATTCTCACAAATTTGACTGCAACATGGGTTGTGTGCGGTCGAGAGTGTTGGTTAGAGGGTTTGTAGCGTTTCTCACCTGGCAATGCTCAATATCACTTATATCTACTTTAGGTTAATCGATCAGTCCGTGGAAGTATTGGGTATGTCTATGGTAACCGATACACCGGCTACCTTTACTACCAAGAGCTGTATGGATGTAGTAGGCAGAGACATGACGAGGAAGGCCATAGCAGGGTTGTTGGATCAAACTAACCTCAGGATGAAAGACTTCCAGGTAGACACGTACAAAGGGGACATGCCCTACTAGCATCAAGGATCATCAGGGGGGAGGACAAGGCCCTCGTGCTTGGTTGTTGATCCCTATGTCTAGAAATGCATATCAGTGAGATGGAAACGTAGCTAACGCAAGTCATTACATATATGGTTACACAACATTACGCTGCCTGTGATATTGGAGGTTATAGCCGATAGGTTGTGGAGCTTCACGACTGCTTCTCTGCCAATGAGCTGATCACGACAGAGGCCCTTGGCCTCTGCAAAGAGGGACAGGCAGGTCCTCTGAACGAGCAAGGCAAATTCACCTACGGCAGGGACAACATGTAAGGTTACTCCCACTCACCTCCGAGAAGTGTGCATGGTAGTTGTGTGATCAACCCTTCTGGAGGTCTCATCTCGAAAGGCCATCCTTTGGGTGCCACGGGACTAGCTCAATGCTGCGAGCTCGTGTGGCAACTCCGTGGATGTGCTGATAAGCGTCAGGTGATGAGCATGTATACAACAATAGGGTACAGTGAGCCCTTCACAGGTCCCCGGTGTGAAGCAAGCCCTTCAACACAATCTCGGTCTCGGAGGGGCCTGTGTTGTAGCTGCATATAAGAAGGCTAATAGTAACCCACCTATTAGGGCTCTGCCTAGTGATCCGACTATTCTTCAAGCATGGGAGAAGGAAGGTGCTAACTTGTTGGGTCTCGATGCTTGGAGCATACACTTATATGTTGCATCCCATTCAGGTTGTCCATTCTCAAGACGTCCAACGCTGATGATGGCCAGCAGCAAAATGTAGAAACTCTGGTTCGACTTTAGATATCTCTGGTTCGACGTAATCGACCAATTCTCATGACGCTTCTTTTGTTAATCCCATCGGGAGTGTGAAGTTTTGACATTGACCTTTGTGTTAGTCATCATAAATTCTCGATGGATGATGTTTTCGAGATGCCACTCAAGCATTTACTATTTTCCTGAATATCCTTCATAGCATATAACGCAAGTGGACCAAAAGTTGGTACAACAATGTCTTATTATCACGATAGCATGTATAATCACCCTTGATGTTGGAAGCGATGGAAGTACTTAGTCTTATCAGCTATAATGGATAAATTAGACGATTGAACTCCGCCAACTCCACGATGATAATTCCTGAGTGTCAGTTCAAGATACCCACGTGGTCGTCCTCTAGCTCACCTATGCGTTGTCCAGAACTGTCTCGGATCCCTGATGTTTCTAACCTCAATCATCACCTGCTTGCATGGAAATTAACCAGGTCTGGTTCATGATTGTTAAGGAACTCACGTCAGATTTATTTCGATCCAATGGCTTGAACTTATCACCGGGTAGGCGAGAACGGTTTGCATTTGGACGGTATCTAGGAATTGTAATATGCATGAAAATACGCTTGCAGAGATTTGAACCTACGCGCAAAGTGGCTTGTTGCTCGCACCGCAAGAGGACACTGGCTCGTTATTATAGTCAGCACGATATGTACCTGATCATAAAAGTCGAATAAATGTATCACCAAGTGACCTTACTGATAGGGAAAGCCGCGGTAGATTGCGATCTGGTGATCCTTGGCCTCAAGGGCACAGCTAAAAGCCCTCCGGCAGATTGGAAGACCTATTAGCAACGGATTTCGGTGATCCATGCCTAACTTCATTTCCAATACCCTTTTGCATGTTGAATAAGTTGAGCCCGGCTCAGGGTCGGGAAAGCTGACTTGGCCAAGGCTGACCATACTCTTGGGATGCCCCGGTAGCTTCTCCATTGCTGATACACTCGTGCTCCGAACTAACGCCATTAAGTGTTGGTAAATGGCAGACTGCTACTATCAGAGCAAGAAATGATCTGACGTTATGAGATGATGACGTCTGATGATGACGTTGAAGTCATGAAGAACTATTCACGATGTCATTCGTACTATTCCAGTGAAGGCTATAGTAACAGTAGGCTTAGATTAGCAGCTATGAAGTTCTCCCTCATATCTGTGGACTAACAATCAGTCATTAAGTGGCTCCGGTAGCGTTTAAGCTCCTGTATAACGAATAGCCTGTTAACACGAGACCAGCTGAGATCGGGAGGGTTGAGTCTGAGTCATCAAAGTCTCCATCACCAGTGAGTGAGAGTAATCCTTGCCGGTTGCCGACTTTGAGTGGTAGAAGAAGGATTGTGTTTTTGGGCGAGCGAGATCGTTCTTGTGTTAGCGTCCTCCACGTATACGACCAATTTTGAAACTTCGACAGTCGAAGTTTGTCTGCGTATTCAACCCGTTTATACATGATGGAAGATTCTACTAACAAGATCTGCAGTCAGGTGTTGGACTCTATGGAGTACACACCAGGCATGTCCCTTGATGATATGGTTACTAATACCCCATGCTTGGGCAACATGAAATGTAGGAAGACTTGAGTGCTCCGGGTTATGCACAATGAGATCTTCTTAGGTACTGACGCCTTTGTTCGGTGTTTGGAGGCAGAAGGAATTAAATACATTTTCGGTATCCCTGGTGAGGAGAATCTAGACTTCCTAGAGTCGATTCGTGTGGCCGAAAAAGAGGGTCGGATTAGGCTCATTCTTACGAGACATGAGCAAGCAGCCGGTTTTATGGCTGCAACTGTTGGTCGGATCACTGGTCAGCCCGGTGTCTGCCTATCAACCCTTGGACCTGGAGCTACCAACTTCTCTACTGCTGTCGCTTATGCTAAGCTTGGTGGTATGCCTATGTTGGTACTCACTGGGCAGAAGCCAATCAGACATTCAAAGCAAGGACAATTCCAGATCGTGGATATTGTGGACCATTTCCGTCCTATCACCAAATCCACGAAGCAGGTTCCCGATGCAGGTAAGAGGGGTCTGCAATAGGTCACAGCCCCGATATCCCCGTATCGTTTTTCGTTGTTACTAGCTCGTGTTTGATCAGATGCCATCCCATCACTTATCCGAGAATCTGTACGTGAAGCGCTGGAGGAGAAGCCAGGTCCGGTGCATATTGAGCTCCCCGAGGATATCGCCGAGCACATTCTGGGTCCTAACGAGTATCTATTCCCCACTGGAGATGTTCGACGACCCGTCCCTGATGCCAAGGCGATTGCTAAAGCCGTTGCTCTAATCCACGCCGCCAAGCGCCCCCTCCTCTGTATCGGTTCGGGATGCAATCGTAAGCGCACCAGTAAGATGTTACGTAAGATCATTGACGAGACTGGTATCTTCGCTGTGAGTACGCAGATGGGCAAGGGAGTTGTCGATGAGACTAGCCCTCACTTCCTCGGCGCTCTGGCCCTCTCCCAAAACGATTGGGTCCATACTGCTGTTGACTGGGCCGATCTCATTGTCAACATTGGCCACGACTCGGTAGAAAAGCCACCGTTCTTGATGAAGCATAACCAGAAGCCAATTGTTATTCACGTTAACTTCTATCCAGCTATAGTGGATGATGTCTACTTCCCTCATCTTGAGGTTGTGGGGGATATTGGTAATGCCGTATGGCAAATATCCGAGACTTTAAAGAGCATGCCCAAGCCTCACTGGGATTTTGCAGTTTTTGAGAAGGTGAGATGGGACTGAGTCGTACTTATTGAACGAATGATGTATCTATTAGATACGCGAAGTGGCACAGAGAAGGATGCATCACTCTATCTATACCACTTCAGATGCATTTCCTATGGACATCCGTAGAGTTGTTAAAGATGTACGTAACTGCATGCCGGAGAACAGCGTCGTTTGCCTCGATAACGGCATGTATAAGATATGGTTCGCCAGATTATATGAGGCTCGGGAACCTAATACTCTTCTCCTTGATAATGCACTGGCCAGCATGGGAGCCGGGCTCCCTTCGGCTCTAGCGGCCAAAATGGTCCGACCCGATCATAAGGTCGTTGCTGTCTCTGGAGATGGTGGTTTTATGATGAATTCCCAAGAGTTGGAGACTGCTGTCACACTTGGTCTCGACGTCATCCAGATCGTGCTCAACGATAATGCTTATGGTATGATCGAATGGAAACAGAGTGCCTCTGGAATGCCTAAATGGGGTCTACAGTTGAATAATGTCGACTTTGTCAAATACGCCGAGGCATATGGTGCTAAGGGGTATCGTGTCACCAAGGCTGATGAGCTCACCGAAATCCTCAGCAAGTGTCTCAACGAGCATGGTGTCCATCTCATCGAAGTTCCTGTGAACTACGAGGCCAGTAATCGTACTCTCAACGTTGACGTCCCTGACCATGTTAAGGAGCTGAGGGAGATTCTCAAGAAGGAGTTCAAGTATTAAGTGCTAGCCGTTCTGTGGTGATTCAGAGTGATAAAGGCCTGATAATGGGCAAATAGAATTTTTTTGTCTACCCTTCTATACTACTATTCTCACCACTGCTATTACCACTACTGCCACTATCACTACCGAAAACTGCAGTCGTTAACAACATGCCAGCAATTATAATTGGAGCACCAGTCTTACGCGTCATATATATCGGTTGTCAAATACAATAGGATTTATTGGCAACAGGACTTGTGCAAGAGCGTCCAGCACTTTCATTACTTCTGACCTCCTCATTACCGGTATTAGGCTATGGCGATACTATTAAGCGTAAAGCATTGATGTTTGCTGCACACTCGACTAGGTCTACGTCCTGAATCGGATAGTAACTTCTCCTCCGGTTGGCGGGCCCTGGTTGTACCCTACAGCACCTCCCATATGATTGACATCTGGTTCTGAATTCATCATGTGCTCGAGTTAACAGTATCAATTGAGTGGGAGGATTGAATATAGCGGAATCTGAAGGAGTTGCCATTCTGCGAATGTTGTGGCCGACGTTCATCTAGTCGGGCATCGAGCATTTCATTCTAGGATCGCTAGAGGAGGTTGTAGCATCATGCTCATTTTCCTGGCTTTCGAAAACTCCCCTTCGCTGGGACTGATCTCTGGCGCACGAGGTTGACGAGACAGAGCCCACACGAAAACAGTCGATTCGGCCATGTACTCACGTATTTGATCGGCACTCGCGAATTGATCGGTTCTCTTTTCGATCAAGCACATTGATTCACACGATATCGGTATGGGGTATCATCAATGTCATTCCTTATTCAATGATCATATATCACCTTCACTTGTCACTGGGAAGAACCACACTTGAGCCCATAAACAATACAACGTGAAGACGAGTTAGGATCCGACCACTGTGCAGAGAGCATCAATGACTTTCAACTGGCTCATCCTTTCACCTGTCGCACTTACAGTCAGTGCTCTGGTGATCAGAAGGTGAAGGGATTCCAGTGAGTATAAAGATTGGTGTACGGTTAGATGTAGACAGCAAATCTGGACTGATGATGCACACTGTACATCGCACACTTGGTCATGATTGTGAGCGTTCAGCAGTCGATCTGGGCAGTTCTATTCGCAGCTTGTTATTTATGGGTCCCACTTGCGGAACTTTCTACACTAAACTTTACATGAGCTATTACGCGATAGGCTATTTTTGCTAAATGTTTGATCATGATGTCAAAATTTGTCAGTTGAACTGATTCTCGAGTTCGTCACACTTGTCGGTTCGGGGGTTGTAGTGACCAGAACGTCGACTGGTACTTCAGTTCAGCGATGTCGAACTGGTGGTATTTTAATCTCCCCGTAACGGAATCATTACGTCGTACGTCTTGACGAGCAAGGAGTATAAATTCATACTATAAATGGTCTAACGACTTCCTTGCTAACGCTCGTCCGCGGGCTGCACGCGTGAGCATTGCAAATCCCACAAAAATTCCGCACACTACGCAAGGACAGGGATACTGGGGAAGGACTTATAGACTTCGTCTACCTGGCCTAACACAGTCGCTTTACACGACAACAGCATAGCTGGTATCGACTGTACCAGGGACAGACCAATCGATAAGAGGAATTACAGTTCATTCTATCACACTCATATTCATGCATTCAAACTAGCCTCAATCATCTTCGTGCACATTTGGCGAGCGTGCTCAGCGCAAGCTTGCGGTGTGAACGTATTTTCACCACCTTCTCATAGTTCAACCTCCCATCATGCTGCATCTTATCCCCATCCTATCGATCCTCGCCATTGTTAAAGGACATGGCTGGATAGAAAGCCCTAAGGCCAGGAATGCTGTCGCTGGTCCCGACAATCACTACTGTCGGCAATGCGGTAACAGTGGTGGAACTGTTAATCGCATCAGGGAGAAGAACGCCCCCTTTCCTGATAATCATGATGCTGAAGGCACTCACGGCTTGTGTGGTGATCCCTTCGAAGGGGGAGGTACAAATCTACCCCCTCCCGCTCAGCAGACATACATGCAACAAGGTCCTGTGAAGGCTACTTACACTCAAGGCCAGAATATCGTCATCGAAATGGACTTGACCGTCCATCACTGGGGCCACTTCGAGTACCGCATTTGCGAGGGTGGACTGTCTGGTCAGAAGTACCCGACCCAGAAGGCTGGTCAGGACTGTCTCAATAAGAATCTTCTCGTGAGGCCTGACCCCAAGAGCCGTCCCGAATGCCGTAATGCTAAGAATATCGACGCCAGCAACTACGACTGTCAACCGCTTGACACAGCTCACCCGGAGAGATGGTACCTGCCTCCACAAAGTTATGGTCCTAAATACAAGATGACTTTCAAGTTGCCGGATGACCTCACTTGCTCGCTCTGTACTATGCAGTGGAACTGGATAACTGGCAACTCTTGTTTGGTGGATGGGTATAAGGAGTACTTCGCCAAGTTCAAAGAGGAGTACCCTAACATGGACAGCTCGTGGGATCAGTCTAACTCGCCCAAGGACAGTTGCGACCTCGCCAGGGATGGCGAGCAGTTCTGGAACTGTGCCGATATTAAGATCCAATAGTCTTTTGGAGGCATGCGCTTTGCTAGGACACATCTTCAAAATGCGATGGGCCCATCGCTTATACCCTCCACAAGAACTACGCATCTATCCCCCCCCCGGTCTATTCAACATCATCCTCATCTCCTTGTCACAACTACGTTATTTGTTCGTGCCATCGATTGCGATGGCGGCTTGTCCCGTCGTGGAATTTGGAACCCCATGTTCAGCACTATTTTCCCTTGTTACCTCGATTCGACGAGAGAGCTATTATTTCACCGGTGTCCGATTGCATCGTGAGAGCGTCACAAGTATCCCACCTATTATCTTGATGCTACACCATCAATCGATTGATACTAAACCTTTTTCCATTTGCTGCCTGGATGGCTTATCGAGTCTAGTATACTTTCCGCTGTGAATTGGAGGGTAGGAGTGCTCCCAGGTCATGCTTTGAGGTCGGAAATGATGCCCCGGGTTTGAAATTGAAGATTATCCCCTGACGTGGATAGTCCCTGTTCAGTAGCTCTCATGATCTACAAGAATTTCCCCCTGATTCCTGTCAATGTTGCACGGATTTCTGTGGAGCTGATAGTATTGCTAGTAAGTAACAGCTATCAAGTTATCGCAGTTATTGCAGCTGACACACTTAAAGACCACCGAATGGAACTGTGCCTTGATTGGTCCTGAGCGCCTTGCGAGCTGGGCGTATATCACGTGTACATAGTGATCTTGCTCTGCGCCAACTATAATACAGTATTCATCTAACGCAAGAGACGTGGCTGATACGAAACGCAATCGGTTATAACTCAATGCATGATTATCGCCGAACCCTAGATGGAGTTACAAATAAATCATACAGTGAATTAACTCCTAAAGCATTATCTCCAATGAACACATGATAGTTGGGGCCAGTCAAACATACCTGAAATCTCTATACAATGTTCCTCGATACTAACAGGTCCACATACTCTAATGTTCACATCTATCTGCGGGCTTCCCCCATATACACAGCGGGAAGGCATGTGACACGCTCGATTGGCGATTTTCTCTACTTCAATCCGCTGTAATTGGGGACGAGGCGACAAATTAACCTGTTCACCGCCGTTAGGGCTCAAAAGTATCCAACTTGCCTCGAGGAAACCTCTCACCCATCGTTACAGATATGGTGAATTTAGCGGTTGAACCAGGGTCTAGGACTGGTTGTGTGGCTTCACGATTAGTCGCTTGCTGGCATGGCAGTGCGACACTTCCCCGAGGATTCACTGCGATTATTGTATTGTCCCTGCTGTCCACCAACTCAATCACTCGAGCGGGAAGATCCTCAAGACACGCTTGATGGTCGAGTCCGAGTGTAAAGGACATACCTGATCAAGGAGGGGTGCAATGCAAGGCCTCAAGATGGAACCATTACGAAATGCTTCGGCCTTCCATGTGGCGGTGCCGACATGCAGGCGTTCATCAGGACATTTACCTGCATGGACTAGGCGGCCAATGACCACCCAAGTCTCGTCCTCCTCGACATATCGAGGGTTAACCCTGTAGGAGTTGATACTCTCGAAGTTAGATTCGACCAGGTCCTCATTATCGTCATTAACCGTGTCCACTTCACAAATTCCTACTTGACAGTCGCGCTCCTCTCCTGCCGTCCTCTCCTCCACTCTTTCGACGGTGTTGATGTTGTAGTCTTCATCCCACATATGGTTGGTCTCCCAACTCTCACAACAGTACGAGCAATAATGCTCATCTCCCTTGACACTCGTCATGCACAGTGGAAAAGCTCGGGGTGGCTCTGATAGTAGCAGTTCATTGCAACCAGCACACAAAGTTCCACACAATCCTCGGAGTAATATACTTTCCAAGTCAATCCCACACGCATGAAGATGCTCCATTGCAGCTAGGTAAGTCCGATACCATTCCTCGAATGCCGCTGTTGTCAGGTTGTCAGCTCGTTCTAGAGCAGCACGGCTGATGTATTCTGGCATTTCGTGAAGTTGCCAGCCGGATGATCCACTAGAGCCGTCAGTATCGGGCTCATTGTTCACTGCTTCTAGAGTGCTGGTACAAGTGGACAGTGTGGGGGAGCGACACATCCATTCATGCCAATACCGTGTACGCACCCAATCAGCCGACATGTACATGCCATACCTGAGTCACTCAGGCTGAGTGTGGACTCCCAGTGTGAGCAAGGCCTAGCACTCACGGGAACGACCAAGAGGATGGGCTCATCCCTAGCGTGATAGCAGGATCAACAGCGCATATTCCAACATAGCCTGGTAACCTCGCCCTCATCGTCAGAGCAAATGAAGCTAGGCTCTCAGGCACGTTACCTATACTGGTACTGAGGAGGGGCGCTAGATGGAGAAGATACATACCATCGATTGAGGCCAGTATCTTCTCCAAGACCCAATCACTAGGCTTAGTCTCTGTACTGTAATGAAACATCTTGATATCATCCTTACCTAGAGTATTCCACTCAATGCTCGTATAGAAAGGGCTGTCCATGCAGTGAAAATATAAATGGTGTAATTGGAAATTGTACCTGCTGGAAGGCTGGCATGCGCAGCCCTAATGACGAATTAGCTAACCTGCAACTTATATGCCTCCATTGTGGGTAATACCGAGAGAGGTAGTCCTGCTCGGGCCCATTGCAATAACAGTGTTCGGGATGAGTGTCGTCACTGATCTCGTCAATCATCCCCTCTAGCTCAGATGTGTCAGGCGTCAGTAGCATTATACCAGCATTAATGCCTGTACTGTTACCCCACCTGACCACTTTCCTCAGCGTGCCTCATATAAACTCCTCACTGACCATCCTCTAGAGTACATCCACTCAGCTCGAAACTCGGTGCCATGCTGAGGCTGCCATGCACCCCTCTTCATCGCAGCTGGTGCCTCCAAGTCAAATAGGTCGTCCATGTTCTTAACACAGAGGGTGTCGGTGTCTACTAGAACTATCTTGGTATAGCCTAGTTGATCCAATTCTAGACATCGTAGTTTGGTGAATACCTACACAAAACTATCCTTGAGAATAGAACTCTTGTCAGTGACAAACTAGCCACTAGCTGTTCTTACTAAGTCGAATCGACTGGACTGTTCCCCTGCCAACAAGCGTGTGCAACAGTTGATGTAGTCAACAGGATGAAGTTTGGTGAATACTTGTCCGAGACACTCGAGGTAGGTCGCTGGGACGTCTCTGGTATGGACCAACTGGCCGACGAGTGAATGGTCATGGTCAATGAGGCTAGTAGCTCGCCTACCACTATGTCATGAGCTGAACCCATCGAGCGGAGGCCCCAACCACAGACAAGAGCTTGCAGGAAGTAGCTAGGCTTGGTACCATACAGGACAGTAACGTAGGCATAACGAGAGGGTGTTGGCGGGCTTAACAAACCTAGGGACATAGTAAGATGTTAAGAAGAGGACGATATTCCTGTATCATGATGACCTTCGAGGCCTTCTCCTCCCTCAATGGATAGTGAATGGCAGTCGATGTCAATAGATAAAGGCTTCCGACAGCATGGGCATATCCCGCTATAGCTGAGCACATCACTCTGAGGATGATGCTGCTGAGCATTAAGACCACGAATAACTCTATGGGTCATAAAGCTCCAGAGTGACTGAGAGGAAGAGACTCATCGAGAGGATCACCGTGTCACATTCAGAGTGAAATATGATACACCCACCATCGTCATTGCAGGTATCCCCTTTTGGTCACCGGATAATAGCCGTTTGAGAACCACACCACGTTGCTCCTGTGTGAGCTGTGATAGCTTCTCCATCACCTCATCCTCAGCTGAAAGCCTTGATTGCTTGATACCCATGCGGGATTACACTCAACCACTATGACTAAGAAACACCAATCCTGACTAGCTATGATAACCCTCGGACGTGCTGTTAGGCAGTCGTGAGGAACAACAACTATCACTAATCAATTGACGACAAAAACAAAGACAACGGATAGTATGGAAATGAGTTACTCAATGACAGGGCCTCAACTAGCGCCACTACGCCGCTACCGCCTGCCGCTACTCTGATGGGAGAGGCGATGTTGAGATGGTGGCGAGACATACTCCTCCTCCCTCGTAGTCCGCGGGAGACTATAAGGCTGCCGCGTTGGTAAACGACGACCTTGGAATCGGAAAACACTTGCCTTGTGGTAGAGTGTGCAGTGGTTCACCTTCTCATAGTCCTTAGATTGTACGACGTGTAGTGCTCTTGCTGTAGCAGCAAGAGCACTAGTCAGTCGGAGGGGACTGTTGAACAACAGAGGCGGCAAGGCTTGTGGTAGAGTGGACTCTTGTCCTACCTGATGACGAGGTGTGATAGCGAGTGTGACGGCCGTACCCCTCCCAGCGCGAAGATGGTAGCCACGACGCAACTCCTACCCTGCCACCACAGTGACTGTGGGGGACTACACGCAGACAGCCTCTTTGGCAGGCACCAGCAATGATAGGAGCAATACCAATAGTGTATTGCCTAGTGGTGATGTTGTGGATTATTGCGCCGCTGTCTACTGCTCTAGTAATGGGCTTGGGACTTAAAGATGCTGTTTGTACCACATCCACAGCCTAATGTGACTAGACTACCTAAATAATACACGTAAAGAGTAGTATTATACGTTCTTCCAGACACGAATGGCCAGAAGCCACTTAGCCGATACGAGGGGGAGGGGTGGCTTCAACAAGAGGCAGGGACGACCATCCACAAAAAGAGATCAATCATGATGACACCCCATGGGGGACACTACTGAGTGGTAATGACTTAATTCACTCTAACTGTGATACAACAAGCTACCATAGGAAACGATGGTCAGTGATTAAGCAAATGTGACAAGGAATGAATCAACAATGTTACAGGTATAACCATGATGCGGTGGTATATCAGCTGCTTGGGTTATCGTCAGCAAAGGGCTCGACAGACCCCTCCCGCTCCTGCAACTTAGGAGGCAAACGGTTAGATATAGGCTGGTCAATAGGTGCAGCGATGATGTCAAGAACAGACGGACAGACCCTCTTTAGTGCCGAGACAAGATCAACTAGATCCTGGGTGGCTGGTGGCACATTCTCTGTTGGTCCCCCGTTGTACGGGGAGCCCTCCCCATACTGCTGCTGCTGCTGCTGCTGGGCTATCAGCTTCTGGACTCGGAGATTCTCATCTCGATAACATCTATAAGGGAGAATGACGTAGTGGCCACATGTGGACGGGCATAACGACCTACCCCGCGAGAGCTTTGAGCTGATAGGAGGACTCGGCAATCAATCGTGATGCAGCCTCACGTTCAGCTATAAGATATTTGGCAAGATTCTCGTTGTCCCGCTTCAAGGCCTCCACCTCTTCCGTTAATGCATCCTTTGCTGTCTGTAGTCCCTCTATACGTTCGACTAGACTTGCTGTATCGGTATCCCGTAGCTCTGACAACTGTTCCGACATCCCAGCTAACACCTGCAGAAGTACCTCTAGTATGAAGGGAAACTGATGATGATGATACTGAGGAGGAGGTAGGACCTGGAGAGTGTCGCTAGCTTCCTGTTTCGATCTCGCCACCTCCCTCTGTTGGACCTCGAGCATGCTACGAAGCTTGGCGACATCGTCATCCCTTTGATGATGGCCAGGATCTCGAATATGGAGGGTCTGCTGAACCAAGCATCTCTGAGCATCCTGATGGGCTCTCCGTGCTATTTGTATGAAGAAGGAGGGATACCTGTTGGATGAACATAACCCCATTGCCATGAGAGGGTTTACTAAGGTCACCATGTTGGTCTCTTCGCTATAGAGTCATGGTGCACAGCAGGCCGAGGAGCGCTATCTAGTAGAATAGCTCCTGCTCGGTATGCTTGGATAACACCGATATCGGCTTCGATGATCGATGTAGCAAGATCATTATTGGCACAAGAGGGCTTTAGACAAGTGCCCAATAGTAGGGAAGCCAAGCCATTGATATCTACCTGAGTTAACGTTAATACTCTCCCAAAAGCTCCTGCCTTACTTTCCCTGGGCCTCGATATCTCATCAGGCTCTGGAGCAATCGGAGATAGACGGGTTCAGTGCTTATCGCATCATCAACGTCAGCATCCACGCGAAAAACCAATAAAGTCTGTAGTATCGCTATCACAGTAGTAGGTACAGTGGATGGATCCTTGGACCACAGTGCAGTAGTGTTGTTGTCGCTTGCATCGGAGTCGGACCCTTCGCCATCAGTATCATCGAAGGGCGCCTCCAACCTGTCAGCCAAGGATAGAAGTATCTTGTCGAGGAAGGTAAGCAGGGATTGGTATCCACCACTTGAACTTGGTATCACTGCCGACGAGGACTGAATATCACCATCATATGACGAGCACGACTCATGTATACCCTACCAGCATCTTCTGAGCTTCGACATTCTTACCCTTCACACAGTTCATGAGCAGTTGTAGTGAGAACCAAGCATTGACATGCATGGCAACTTGTGGTAGGGTGTCTTTCATGCCCTTGGTATCGGATCCTACTGCTATTCCCTGGAGGTGGGAGATCACCCAAGACCCAGGAGTGACCACTGTCGTCGACATGGCATCGTCAGGAGCTGGAGTCGACATACCAGCTACAGTGGCACTGAATGTAGCACAGAGGGAATTCTGTATCATAATGGAGACCAATTGACCAGGGAGGTCGGTTGCCTAAAGTAGCCCTATTTGGATCATGCTCCTCAGCACCTCTGCTTACCTTCTCTATGAAGCTTGATACTGAGGAGCGGAAGGAAATGGATGGAGGAGGGGACTGGACCATGAGGCTAGCTATCTTCCAAATACCCGGTGTAGCTGCTGCTGCTGATGCTGTTGAACCTGCCATACAAACGTCCTATAATACGGGCTACGAAGACTGACTAGTAAGCTTCTCCACTGTAGATTTCCCACAGGACTGGAGCAGGGTCAGAATGACGTGGAGTAGCTCGCGACGGCATTCATCCGATAGATGATAACTGGAGAGCAACAGCAGCATCACTCATGAGCTCACTGAGCCCTGACCTACTTGTCTATTTGATCGATGATTATCTCAATTATCCCCAAGTCTATACAATACACCTTCTCCTGATTTTGCGTCTTACTTCGGTTCGTTAGATGAGCAGATGGGCCCCAGTAGGTGTGTAGAATCTCCATGGAGAGCTTGAGGGTCGGCCATACCTACTCAGGGACCATGCTAGGTAAGCGGTTACTAGGACGAAGTACTGTCTTGAAGGTTGCAACATTTGTTATGCCCTTCAGCTCCTCGTCATTCTCCCTCCTCTCAGGGAACAAGTCTTGGTCAGGGGCCTCACTACCGCGACGCTGACGATGGTTCGGGTAGAGTGCATGCCTGATAAAGTTGTATGATAATCATCTATTAAAGAGTAGTGATGTTATGACCGGAAGACCTCTAGAGTCCATTGAGCACTCTCCCTTCCCCCTGTACGCCAGAAGCTTCGAGTCTTCTCATGCCTCAGTAGCTGTAGGTTCGTGTCTAGTGCTACCACTGGTACATCTCCCGCCGAGACCACAGGGTCTTCCAAGACTATGCCAAAGAGGGCCTCGATCACTCCTATAATACAGAGGTGACACTAGATAAGGTAACAGGCCTTTACCTTGGAAGGCTAACATAGGGAAGATCTGCATCTCCTCGGTAGCTGCAGAAGCGGTAGTTGCCCGCCGACTACCCTGATCCTTGGCCGCGGATACCATATTGTGGACAAGGGCCAGGCACTCGTTACGGACAAAGGCTGCTGGACACGTCTTGAGGAGATCGACCAGAGCCGCAACCACCTATCACCGCTAGCATAGTCCATGTGCTAGTGGTGGGCACGTACCTCGGGTGCCTCCAATACAGCCGATGCTATTATACGAGGGAATCTCTTGTGAAGACTCTGTATGAGGCGTAGCTCAGCATAGAGAAGATACCTTGTGTATGGATGTCCACAACAGCAGCAGTGGCAGCAGCAGTGGTGGTGGTATATACTACATATCAGCATCTTGTTTAGTGATGAGAGCCACAATCTCGGACCCTCCCTTGGACAGTTGAAGAATCTTCTCAGCACACTTGGTCTCCAGTCCATCAACCCTCCGCCGCCTCTTGCCGTCGTCGTCCTCACCATCATCATTCATAACCTTTACCGGTGCCTCAGCCACCAACAGGCCCAGGAAGGAGAGGCAGTCCTGACAAGAACATTGAGGATGACTAAAGTCCTCAGCTGCATACCTGTAATGCCTCCGAATCCTGAATGTCCTGTAGTCTTGGTACGATATTCTGCAACATGGAGCCCATCACGTCGGTATCGGTCAGGAGAGCCACAACTAGATCTGGCCCTCCCTTACGACAGGTATCGAATAATTGGGTAAAGACTTTGTAGCTCTGAAGCAGTAGGAAGAGGTAGCAGTGGTGACTGAGTGCGTGGTGGTCACCTCAGGACTATTGGTCCCAGTCCGATCTAATACATCTAGTGCGTCCCTCAGCGCCAACTGAGTGTCGATAACCGATACTCTCGCATCTACGGTACGGAGTAGAGCATCCATAAAACGATAGTGAATATCACAAAACTAGATGGTGACAGTAGAGCTTGGTCACACAAGCAACAAATAGGAGGTGATAGAGAAACGTCATCTGCCGTCTGGGAAGAGGGGCCTCGCACTAGCGGTAATCTTTCTATCAGTAAGCATCTTAACCCATCGTTCTGCTACAGACCTCTGTGGTGCTGTGGTAAGGGAGCTCTCGCCATATCGATGCGCCTAATACAGCAGGTGTGAGGAGAAGGAGTGGGTGTGTCGTCACCTTCAAGGCGGCCGAGAAGGCATCTTGTCGAGACACTTGACCCAACATGTCATGAACAATGTCAGCTACCTGAACAGGAGGATGAAGACACCTTCCACCGATCAGGGCCCGTCCTACCTGGTCGAAGGTATGGAATTGATCATTATGCAATAATACCTGCCAGCCACCAGTAGTAGATGCCAACTCCAGCTCTTGCTCCCGTCCACCAGGCCTGTTGGTCATAACCTACATAGGCCCTCGTTGCTCTATGGATAGGAAAGAACATACCTTCGTCGTGGTGAGGACCGAGAGCTCATCGAAAAGCCGCCTTCCTGATATGAAGGTTACTGCTAGGACAATGAGGATGAGCAAAGCACCAGACCTATTACGCCATCGCCGAGCACGCATGTGCAGGGATGTTCTGTTAGTCATAAGGGTAAGATAGAAACCTGCTTAGTGCAGTCCAGATGCATAGATATATCACACGACATGTATGAGTATATCGAAACATGCACTGCGTTCGATGCAATGATGATGATGATAGGATGTAATACTTCTCAAGCAACACTCATCTCATCGTCATCACCAGTCCCATCAGGCACTGGACTGGGAGTGCCGGAGCGGACGAACCCCTTCAGAAGAGCACTTGAAGAGGAGGAGGAGGATGACGATGACGAAGATCCTCCTCCACGGGATGGTTGTCCTGTTTTGGTAGCATTCTAAGCAAGAGGAAACCACCACTACAAGAGCCGAATCGAGCCTACCCTACCCTATCTGGGTCATTCTCCTTGTTGTCCTCTTGTTGTGCCGGAGCCTCTTCCACCTCTATGTTGAGAAGCTGGGCTAACGCCTTGTTGACAGGGGGCCCAAGGGCTACACGTCTGTGCGAAGGACTATGTCTGGACCTATGTCTCATCTCTGTGTTACTTGAATGCCTCCCACACCCTTTCATGGCAAGCCTCTTCCTCCGAATACTCTTCCTCATCATCTCCCTCACAAATGACCCTTTTGCGTAGGAAACTAGTGACATGAATTGACATTCTCCACACTCAAGAGCATGTAGTCTACTCTTTGAATTGCGTATCATAACCATATTTGGTAGCCGCCACCTTAGCCATCCTGTCGATGAAGGACTCCTCATCCTCTCGAGGGTGCAGAGTAGATACACTAACGAGGATGTCAACTGATGGTAGTTAGTGCAAGAGGATGATGCCTACTGGGATAGATTTAATTGAAGTGTGTTGATGACTAGAGATGTGGACACGACACCAGTAAAGCCTAGCTGATGGAGTAAGTCTGCCACGGTCTTCCAGACAGGCACCTACACATGAGGTACTAAGTAACTTCCACAGAGGTTCCTCCCCCCACCTTCGAGTTCCACCCACTGGCGATAACCCACTCCCACATAGTCTTCTGAATGTCGTACATTCTGGCCTCTGCAGTACCACTAGATAGGCCACCAAGGAAGACAGCTGTAGTGAGGTGACGTAGATATCTCTGATAGCATTGACCACATGTAATGGAACCATACTTGTCGTGTCCTACATGTCCCATCTCATGGACTAGGGGGGCGGCATCAGCCACGTCCTCAGCCTTGACTCCTCGCCGCATGGTGGGTTTCATATTGCGAAAGCAATCCCCCAGCTCAGTGAATACATCCAATAGGAATTTATCGGACTATATCGCGAAAGCATCAGACCTACTGCAATGAGCTCTATGGTGCTACCTCAGCAGGAGCAGCAGCAGCCGCACCACCACCACTACTGGATGGGCGGCCTTGGAGACGAACGCTAAGAAGAGTGTATATGGCGAGGGAGAAGGCTGAGCATATGTCGCCTTGGGCTTCAATAGGAAGACCAAAGGGTAGGCGGTCAACCTGTTACATAAGTCCAGCAGTGATCAGTATAACAGCAAACACCACCAAAGATTGTATGAGCTCTACAGCCGGGTCCTGTAGAGGTAGGAGATACTCAGATGGAAGCCTGAGATCCAGTATAGCTCTCAGAGGGCCATTGAGAGCCTTTAGGCTGTTATTGACAACCTCCACCTGACGCCTCACGTCAGCTTCTGAGAATAGCCAAGAGATAACTGTGTCTGCTACGACAAGCAGCCATGCCTACTGCTGTTAATGATGGTAGAGCACGCTGAGATACGCTTAGCTAGGTTGGTTATGGCATCCTTCGACACATCCCATGCAGAGGCCAACCTTAGCATACCATACTGAGGGAAGGGCAATAGAGGCAACCTCCACATGCTATCCACCACACTCACATAGTAATTCTGATCCTCTCCATCATCAACCTCAACCTTCTCCGTAGATTTAGATGATGTGGACTTCACGAACCGTACCACTTTATCCTTAACATGCCTGTATGCCCCTGGACTCAGCAACCGAAGTATCTGCAGAGATCTTGTAAGCGTTGAAGGTCATGAGTCCAACGGTGATATGGTCACTAGAGAGGCCTTGCCTGCCTGCATCCACTACCTCGACAGCTTCAATGAAGCATCCTCGGGATGGTTCCAATAGTTTCGTCATGTTATAGTCTGTAAGGAAGTTCTGATAGAAGTCATCTCGTTGCCGTATAATCCCCTCCGCTGCTCCCTCTCCCTCATCCTCCTCCTCAGCACTCCTGAATGTACATATTCCGTCAGCCTGCTAAACCATCCTACTGCGTTCTAGAACGCTTCTTAGGCTTAGCCCTCTTGGCAGGTCGGCTTCCTGTCTTGGCCGTCACCTCGAAATGTAGTATCTTATGAACATCTTCAGCGTTGAGAAGTTCCACAACTCCTCTGAAAAGTATCTGCCAATTTTTATCCACCCCTCGAGCGTGTTGATGTTGTCGCTACCCTAGCATGATTTAATTTGGCCCTGACCGCATTGTCCCTAGCAGCTGCCTCCACAAGGGACTCATGACGCTCACCCTCCTTCGTTACGATATCCATACCATCTACATTGATATTAATTGTAGCATGTGATTGATACCACAAGAGGAGGAGAAGCAAGCTCACATTTGAAGAGGGCCGCCGCAAACCTTATCCTAGCAGTAGGTGTAGCGCCTTCAGCCTCACGACAGTTGGCCATCAACGCTATGAATATATTGACGTTAGCTTTGGCTACTTGCTTGAGAGCCTAAGCAACAATAACAGCAACATGAAGTATGATGCGGCGGAGGAGTGGTATTAATAGTAAGATATCACCTTAACATCCATGCCTCTGAATATATTCTGGCCTAGTATTGCCCCTAGACTACAAGCTATCTGTGTGTGTACATCCCTCTCCTGCTCAGCCTGCTTTACATTCCTGAGCGTACCAATACTCACAGTAGGTTGCCCCCTGCATGATGGCTACTGTTGAGTAAACTTCTCCTTCTTCCTCATTGCATAAGCGTGCTCTATCACAAGACGGTTTGCTAGTGTTTGATTACCCTCTACCACTTCTGAGATGTTGATACCGTCGACGTTCTGAACATCACCCAGCAGCTTGCAATACCTATCCATATGCAGTAGCAACAGAAACAGGAGCAAGATGGTTACTACTCTAATCTAACCTGAGGCGAGGGATCGTATATCATCTCACCGATCTTGGGTAACACTGGACCCATTATCTACCGCTAACTGTGAGCACTACTATGAAATGCTACCGCACATTACTTGATGAGATATGGCGCAGGTTCTTATTATCCTCCTCATCCCTTGTACTACTGCCATTCTCACTGCTGCACTCCTCTTATCCTTAGCACATTTATTAATAACGTTATAAAGTAACACAGAGCGGTAATCTGTCGATATGACGCTCCACTGTATGGCCAGAGATTCACAGACCTTGGTAACTGCTATACGGCGTACCTGCATCCAGCCACTCCAAAAGAACCCGTACACAAGCCCAGGTACTTGGTCGTGCTTGTCCGTCATACCGCTTACTAAAGCTCGAATTTGCATGTCCATTGTCCGCTCCATATCGGCATGAGAGGTTGAGTTGCATATGGGGAATGCATCCCCAAGAGTAGCTATAGCATTAAGGCGGATCTACATAGATGACAAACTAGACTATGATAAGAGGGGAAGGCCTACCTTCCAGTTGGTGACTGTAAGCTGCTTCCATAGTATAGGCTGGTAAAGCTCCACAAGTAGATTCTCGAGTTCGGTTGGCCGTCTGTCCTTACGATGAAATTCACTCAGTAAGATGCGTATCTTGTTATTCATATAATCACGATGATGAAGGAGGAGGTCTCCTATCACCTTCTTCGCTAAAACAGGATCAACCTTAAGTGAATAATCCATCCATGCCTGTATAGCCTGCTCTATATGCCTCTTCATAGCTCCTGAGGATTCCTTCCAACCTCTATACAGGGCCTGTAGACCATCCAAAGCTTCTCAATAGTGTCGACTATCATCACGTTACCTTTGACAGACCCAGGAGAACAGAGCTAGGTAGTTGTGGGATGAACAATTTGATAGCAGCAAAAGCATCAACGATAAAGGCTGGGTGCATAGTCAATACACTAGCTACAAATGCTATACCTAAGGCCAACCCAATACTGACAGTACCATCAACAGCGATCGATACTCACCGTGATCATTCCTGTGGAAAATCCTCCCACAGATGCACTTCTCTAGTTTCTTATACAGTTGCCTCACTACCATTATCTCCTCCTGATTCGCAGGCTCCTGAGCAGGTGGGTCCTTGCCCTACTCCCATAGAGTGGGCATATACTACAGCATCATACGCAACGTCAGTAGTCTCTGCTAGTTCCCATTGAATATTCTTAAGATGATGCCGTAGCTTATACCTAGGTAGGGATACACTAAGCACGCTAGTGTACCGGCTAACGGGATACATACAGCCGTTTGACGTTGGCCAGTGTAGCAGACTCATGCAGACACTTATCGAGCTCTAACAGGATGTCCTTAGCGACTTGGAGAGGAGTTAGATCCTCATCCTGACAGCAAGGCTACAACAACCTCGATGAGCAGAGAATAGTACTGCCTACTTCATCTTCAGTATTGACATGAGGTTGGATAGCCTCATCATGAGTATGATCAGTATCCTGTACCTTCGCACTAGGTGCCCTTTGGGGCCCCGAGGAGGACGTTGAAGAATGAGCTTCCCCTGTTGATGAGGCGGGCTCCTCTACTCGTGTAGGAGGTACTTCCTCCATCTCCCTCTGGAGGGTTGCTAGCAGCTCTCTTTGCTGCCCTCCTGGGGGGTTGCCGACGACGAGGTGGCATACACAATACCTACTCATCACATCCTCAAGGGTTCCATCCCCGTCGCGAAGCCAACATGTAGGCTGCTATAGAAACTAGGACTTGCGTGCCCACATGACGACAAGAGGCTCATCACTTTCCAAGTAAGATCCACCAGCGCCGATCTCACTCCAACGCCCTGCAGCAGCATAATGAAGATATGCACGACACAGGAAGGATCTCTGTAGCATCGTTGACCTATACCAAAGGTCTGTAACCTAATAACAATGATAATGCCGCACTAGCATCGTTGGGCTACGACTTGGACACACCTTAGTCTCAAAGCAACGGTCAGTGTAACTGATGATGAGTATACCTCCAGGACGCAGTAGCCGATGCGCCTCGGAGAGGACGAGGTGTGGAAGGGTAAGGTACTGGATGCTGAATGCTATGGTAACACAGTCAAACACAGCAGGACCATACGGCAACCGGGTATCGATATTCAAGTCCTGGATGTGGCGTTCGTTGAGAACCTAAGACACGATCGACCTGATGACAGAGGAGGAGCATGAGCAATGACCTTATTCCTCTCCATCTCATCTCTATTCATACCATACCCTACCACAGTGGATGGACTATAATCATCAGGGAAATAGCTATAGACTCCTGCTCCTAACTCCAGGTGGGCATTGCCGTCCTTGGGCAACAGCTTAGCGTACCTCCATATATCACTGGTCCGGAGTCTACTGCTACAACTACTACCATTCCATCTTCAACTTATTAGCTACCCCCTCGCTGACGTGCATGCCCAACTTGGGCACCTTATAAAACTCGGAGTCTGGGGTAAGGTCTAGTTTCTCAAAACACTCCGTTGGGAAAGGGAAATCTTCTGGCCAAACATTGAACAACACTACCTAGTAGACATGGTATAAGGTAGCGACACTTAGAGAGAAGCTAACCTCATTAAGATTCTCTTGACTGAGCTTCCTACTCTTCCAGGGCCGAAGCATTGACTTATAATGGTGCTTAGCAATACCCGTGGTAAAACGGGATACCCTCTGCCCGATGAAAGACCGTGCCCCTTGGGACCATACAATGCTGCTAGCCATGACACGGAGATGTACACCCTCCTTCTTTATACAGATGACAACTACAACTCAACAATGCAATAGGAGGGATATGTACGAGCTAGTATTAATAGTTACAAGCCTTTATCTATGACAAGCTCGTTGAACTCGACCACCAGGATAGAGTATTGGTATCATCGAATGGTACTGGTATAAGAATAATAATAATCATCATGCAGCAGCTGTAGCCATAGCGCAGGCCATACCCTGCTCACAATGGTCATATTCACTAACACTAGCCACAAGAGCTGTACAGCCATACACCTTCTGTGGTATATACTCTGTCTCGACCATCAATGTAAGCAGCTCTAGTCCCCATTGTGGTAGGATATTGAACAGGATACGAGCAGCACTACCCTCCAAGGCCGGACCATTTATAGTCCCTAATTGAGCATACAGAGTATCCGTTCGTACAGATTCCAACGCTGCTACTGTGTTACGGGCATCCGACGACATCAGACCTCGTACAGCATGACCAAACTTCCGTGCTACACCTGTATGCTCCTTATGAGGGATAAAGAATTGTGCCAAGTCCAGAGGTATTGGTCTTGAAGTATATGTACAGCTCTCAGCAGTAGTGTCTGGGTCTGTATGATCATGCTTAGCACCATCACCCTTAGCAACCACTATGAAACCACGTGACATGCCAGTAGTGGAATCAATGGTAGTCGTTGCCTTATGTAATAAGGGTAATGGTACCCAATGAGGAGGATACTTGAATCGTGCTACATCCATTACTAAGCATAGATCACTCTCTTCATCATAAGCAGCCACTGGGGAATAGTGTCCACATCCAGTCTGATGCATTACCTGACACATCACAACACTATCATCACTATTCCTCTATTACTAGCATTACCTGTCTATCATAACTAACTACCAGCCGTCGATCAGCAGAGCCCTTCTCTAGAGTATTCTTAACAACTTCACGGAACTGCTCAGTAGTCGCTATACTACCATAATAGGTACTAGCTTTTGCACCATTGCATTCAGCTAGCATAGCAAACTGTTGGAAGTTGACCCCAGTATTACCACTAGCATAAGTATGCTTCTGACAACTGACTAACATATCCTCTGACCACCATCTCCATGGTCCTGCCCACCGCCGTCCTGGATCTATCTCCAAGCTGTTAAGTACCATAGCCAGTGTGGCTGGACCACAATTAGGTGGAGCTTGTTGACCCACAAAATGCTGTGATAAACTGAGGTAACTCTCAGCACAAGGACCCTGTAAGCATTTTGCCAAGAGTTCTCGTCCCTTGGGAGATCTAAATGGTATTAAGTCTGATGGCATCTGCCTCATATACCATGATGGCCTATCATCACCAAAGGGTTTAGGCTTTGCTACTTCCACTACACCAACAGTACTCATGTACTGCCTCCTATCATATGCAGGTGTAGTGGTAGAGATAGAGCGCCGCTGGTGCCCGAGACCACCAATATTAACATAATTCGACAACCTACTAGCCAACGAGGAGCGGCACGGGCCCATGGTCCCTGTTCTCTTGATGCGGACTGCACCATGACTATCTGTCAGGGTCTGAGGCTTCGACGTGGTTGCCGTTGGCTCCTTGAAAACTTCTGGGTCCATAGTTGCATACTTCGTGGAGGATGATGGTGCTGGAGGGGCTACGCCACTAGCGAAAAAACGTGGCTTGTGGCCGTGGGTTGCCGCAGCTCGACAACAGCAGCCTCTACTTCCACAGTTCCTTCCCACTACCACCCGGCCCGCTAGAGTAGTAGTCGCAGCTTTCATACAGCATAGTGGTAATTCCTCTATTGCTGGTGTTGATAATGCCATCTTACATACCCCACGGTATGCACAGGAACCACATGATGAGGCACAGGACATACAAAAGGGGAACTAACTATGGGTGACATGTGATGATGACAATAGTAACTCAAGAGGCTATTATAGTGATGCAGAAAGGACTAATTGAGTAATCGTACAATGGTAATACTAATGGTATCATACAAAGAAGTCATCCATATCAAAAAGCTTATCGACTTCATCGGCTAGTGGGAGGTCAGCAAGAGTAGGCTTGGGTATACTACTACTGCTGGGTGTAACATATACCGTATCCAGATCAATAGTAAGATCACTGATGCCTGCATCCTTATAGGGATCACTGACCAGTCCCGCCTCAGTGTTTAGAGCTTTACGACGTTTCTCGATGGACTTATGGCTAAAACCCCTCGCACTGAACTTCCGCTTCTTATCCTCCTCTGCCGCTGAGGGTGATGAAGATGATGGCGATACACCAGAATCCCCATTGGTCAGTGCCTCCCTTTTCGATGGCAATAACTTGCGATACCTGAGTTGGGATCTCTGATGCGAAGACTGACGACAATATACTACTTATAGAGCATGCACCGGTTCGCTCCTATCTCCTTCATAATATTCTCATTATTCTTATACTTCCAATGGCACTCCTCACAAGCATCAACAACACTCGCCGCTATTACACCACAACGCTTGCTCTCGGGCAGCTCATCCACTTTGTGTCCCTTTGACAAAACTATCCTCTTGGCCGCATCGAAAAGCTCCGAACCACAACAGCTACGCGTCCAACAGCAACACCGTACTAGTATCCGTTCAATGAGAGCATCCAAGTTGGCATGAGGTATATCCTTGCTCCCATATAGTTTTTCAGCTGAAGTAAACGAAGTCTCAGTGATAACTGCTGCTGCGATTAGTTAGCTGATACCAAGCTTTGTTAAGACAGCAGGTTTCCTATAGGAATCCATAGTCTTATATCCTTCCACAGTCCCCAGGTACTGTACTATGTCGGTGAAGAGTATAACAGGGACCGAATGCTGCAGATCCGAGCGTCTAGTGGTAAGCAAAACCTGAGGGGGTAGCGTCCATGGTAGTAACAAGAGCAATTACTGTAATACTACAGCTATAGAGGTAAGGACTGGTCGTGGTCTATGGCGGGCACCACAGCTCAATACAAAGGTTGAGTACCTGACGGCAGCATACCCTTCAGCATTCCAGTAGTAGCACTAGTTCGTACATATTCCTAACCTCTTCCCGTAATGATGGGTATGCATTGCAATCGGCCTTAGTCAACGCGTTACACGCTTGGTCCAAGTCCATCACGGCCTCGCTAGTAAGGGTCACCGATGATGATGTCGCTTGGGGTATGATTTGAGATTGGTTACTAACATGAAGATGGTTACCTTGGGTTAGGGTATCCAGGTACTACTAAAACAATCTTCCAACTTCAAAGGTTTGTCCATAGTACTCATCGTCAGCTCTACGAGGGTCTTCGTCATCATAAAGGATATCATCAGGATAGCCGCAGCCGTTGCTACCAAGCATAAACTAGCTGAATAGAGAGAAGACAGGATTATGTCGGAGATCGAGCTCCTCAACTTTACCGAAAAATGGTGATTAGTCTATGTGCTGCGGAGACGTGCGATCATATCTTGAGGAATTAGAAGATAGCAAGAAAACGCAAGATACGCCGGCGTGCGTTGCCATGGGAACACACTTGGTACTACTCGATTCATTACTACTCGCAGCTACTTTTTAACGTCATGTTGGGTCGTAGGCTGCTGCTGCAACAACCAGTGTGTAATGGTGTAGGTGGTCCTATCATGAGGGCTGGTGGTAGCCTTATCACTCTACAGCAAAGGAATCGTATTGGAGGCAAGACTAAATCCATGTAGGCTCTATTGTTGTATCCTATGCCCCTATCTTAGGTCCTCCTGTATTCATGCAGTTCCCTCCTCCCCCTCCTAAGGAGTACCTAGCTGATGGTAGGGTAGCTCGAGCTTCTAGTGAGTGTGGCTATAATAGTACTAATAGGTACCCCCAAGACTTATCCACTACATCAACCAGTATTCGATCATGGTTATACTTGGGAGCATTGGTACATGACCAATGCAGGAGTATTCCATACAGTGTAAGTTGTGGCCTTCTCTCTATACCATATGCTAATGTAGGTACTATGGTGAGTTCGCCAAGGACTTCCCGTGGCGATGGGGATTCGTTGCCGAGAAGCCTTTCTGGGTTGGTGCTCCTATCCTAGTTCTTGGTGTACTATGCTTGGGTCATATCATACAGACTATGGGACAGATAGGAGTGAGACCTAAGAGATATACTCCTGAATGGGTAGAGGCTACCAAGGAGAGGGAGAGAGCTGAGAATACTAATCCCATTACCAGGTAATGCGTGTCATACCCATACCATGCTGCTGCTCGATTGTTGGTTGTAGGTATCTGGATCGTCGCCGTGCTGAGCGTGGTCCCTATTATCTCATGTCTAATGTACTTCCTTACCATCCTCATTTCTTATGGATGCGTAACTCACATGATTACGAGGCTGCTGAGGCACTAGCTGCTAGACGGGAGAAGGATAGGGAACTCGTAAGCTGTGGCACATTATCCTGCGTTGATCCTTTGTGATGCATTCAGGCTGCAAAGCTCGAGGCGGAGGGTAAGTATTAGGGCGAGTGCCTAGAGAGGAATCACTTATTGTAAACAGCTAGGCTATGGCCTTGCTCCAGTGGACTCTATCTCTCATTGGGATATTTAATCTATATGACATTGTTGAGTTATCTGGGATAGTGGATTCATTGAGTGCTGTTAGTATAAACAAGTGGCGAAGTCGATGCATTCCACAGGGAGTTAATGCTATTCAACCACATACATACCAGTACATGCTTTTACCATCACTTCATACCTGATCCTAATGCACACACTGCCATCCCTGTTAACCCTATCCTAGATAGTAAACCATCAGGTAAAGGTATATCATAGGGTATAGCAATAGAGGAGCCTGCAGTGCAGATATCGGTAAAGCGGCTACTCTGCACAGTCATACAGCAACCCATAAGATAGAAGCTAATGAGCATGCAGCCTTGATGCACCAACGGGTCCTCAAGGCTTTACATGGTATACATCATCATTGACTCCCTTAGTGCTTAGTCACTGGATCAGGTACAGCTGATTGGGATCTATCGAGGCTTATCAAGCACACTACCTTCCTACATGCATTGACTCGTCATCTAGTCCTCCAGACTGGTACTACTCATATGCATACCACACTCGCGCCTACTCCTACCACACCTCAGCCCATAATCCGGATATCAGCCCATCAGCTGTATCAGTAGACAACTTGGCCGCTCGAGCCGAGGCATCGGCCAGAGCCGCAGCTTACAGGTTCTACTTGGACTCATCCAAACTCAGCAATGATCCCGTCAGGTGGCACATGCCCTTCAGTGACACCCCTCCTTACCTTCCGATACTCGAGGCATAGTCTGCTGTTTATAGTAGTATTATGGATCTGTGCTCGACAGCGATGGCCTATGCGTTCGTTTGGTTATCAACAGCGAGACTCTCATCATAGCCATTATATGGAATTAAGCGTATTCGAGTGACCTCTAGATCCATGGGCAGCTGATCGTCGTATTGCAGCACTCATGGTTGAAGCTGCTTCCCATTGCATATCTATGTAAGATGACAGTATCGTTGTGGAAGTTATGGTACCGAGTTCGTACTGTCACTCTATGTATCTAGTATTCATTCACACTTCTTAATGGTTATATGTACCGATCATATGATATAAGGCTGAATAGGGATCCCAACGATGACGATGATCTTCCAAGTAGTATACGTTGTACCACTCTACCTTACCACAACTTGCTCTACAGTTACCCTTGAGGACCATGCTGACGATGGTGGCATTGGAGGGAATCAAGACCAAGCTGTTGAATCTGAATATGTCCGTTATCACTCATAACCACCATCTGAATATCTCCAGCATTCTATCAGGAATCAGGACGGACCTCTGATGAAGAGGACGAAGAGGACATTACCTGGATAGAATGGTTCTGCAATACTCAAGGCAACGAGTGAGTACATACACAACACAATGGTATAGAGCCTTTGCTATTGTTAGATACTTCATTGAAGTCGATGAAGACTATATAAGGGATTCTTTTAACCTCACCGGACTACGCGATATTGTGCCTTACTATGATATAGCACTCAATACGATACTAGATCTAGGTTGGCAGTCTACACCAATAGCTGCTTGTAGTAGTGGCCCTGTCCTATTCACAGACGAGAGGAGCTACGTTGGTCGAGCGAATGATACCAGGTCTTCAACAATTGAGAATTCGGCAAAACTTCTCTATGGTTTGATACAGGCTAGGTAAGGTCCTATATCCACCTATACTCGATGTAACTATCAGGTTCCTGATTACCAATAGAGGTCTTGAAGCTCTACATGATAAGTACACAGCATCAACTTACGGCATATGCCCTAATGCAGACTGCGAGGCTGCTAGACAGGCGGTAGGTAACAGGATAAGAGCCTTACTCTCATGTATGCCTCTCAGGTATTGCCTATAGGACGTGATCAGCCCTACGTCTCTACAGTGAAGGTATATTGCCCACGATGCAATGAGATATACCATCCTCCATCTCAGCAGGCTAAGTAGTAGCAATCGATCACTTCTTCTACGCCTCATGTCCCTCTACAGATTGGCCTCTTTTGACGGCGCCTTCTTCGGTAGTTCGGCCGCGCATATGTTCATTATGATGTATCCCCACTTCCAGCCTTCGACCGCTGCTCGACCATATGAACCAACGTAATAACCAACATCAACATCACCGACATCACGGACTTGCCCTTGATTCTCCCAGGGTCTATGGTTTCAAAGTACATTACTCTGTGCGGGATATGATCAGACAGTTGTATGCAGAAAGGCAGCAACGACTCCGTGAAGGGCATGCAGGATTGTCCTTGTCGACAGCGGCGGCGGCGGCAGGCGCACATCAGTGATGATCATTATGAGATGTCCAAGTCTTCAAGACTCATCTCTCCCACGTTCATTACTCATTAGCCTCCTATATTGGGTTCGTCAAGCTGGTCGGAGCTTGTGAGCTATGAAGTTATCCTTACCATCGACATGAGCAGCAACCTCTTCCTATCATTAAACACACGGCTGCAGGAGAAGGCCAAGCAACTCCGTGAATCCTACATCGCAGAGGATCTACACCAGTTCGTATCTCAACTCACTACTGATACCAAGGATTACAGGAAACAGGTTAGACGATGATGCTGATGATAGAGTGCCTTATTGTTATCCGCACTCACCTCAGTTGACGAGGAAGCTTGAAGAGATCGGTGGGGCTAACCATTCTACCTCCTCCGTCGATGGCACCTCAAACGAGACCGTCGACGTTCTCAGTACCAATGAGAGATTTGAATGGTGAGCCACGTCGTTACTGCTCGTAATGCTATTAATGAGTCTCTGTATCCCAACAGCCTCCCCGATGATACTAAGGAGCGCATCAGGATGCTCGTACGGAGTGAAGTAACGTATACGGAGGATGTAGAAGGATGCAAAGTTGCTGATGAAGAAGAGTGCAATCGGGTGGCATCCGAGTGGAAGAATGATGAGGCAGTATCGAAGATGCATCAAAAGCTAGGTATACTATGTGGTTATGGGAGTAGGCCATCAGTGACCCTCTTCGCAGTCGACCAAGGCGATATTGCCAACGATAAGTTCTGGAAAAGGTTTGCGGCCAACCTACATCGTGAACTCAATACGATTGGTCACACCTCGGATCAGAGGGCAGAAGACAGTGATGTTGGGGGGCATACTACACCAACACCTCAAAGTGAGAGACAAAGCACGAGCTCTCCTGAAGGACGATTAGCTGGGAATGCTTATGATGAGGATAGTGACAATGATGATGATGACATCATTACTTGGGATTAGTTTTTATCAACTGCGTATCATTCACTGCATCATTATTATTTCATGTTTACATCTGGCTGATGGAGTGTCGAGTTGGTACCCCATAACGATGCTACTGAAGAGGTATCGCATGTCATTCCGTCGGTCGCCCCAGTCCTGTACATCACTAGCCAGGCATGCAGGAGAGCTGCATCTCTATGGCATTAATGCCAACATTTATCATCAACGGCTTTACAATCAAGAGCATCCAGGTATGGTCAATAGTACTAGTAGTAGACCACGATAAGCGTCATCGATCAGGTCGCTGTCGTGGTGGAGTTTGCTGTTGGGAGCGGCGTGGTAGAAACCCCAAATCCTCCTTTGACAATGACGGTCATGACACTGGGCATCTTCTGGAGTACAGCCCTTGTAGGAACAGCCTCCCTAACATCACAACGAGTTCGCGGTAATTCGGTGAAGTCTTCCCATCCATACTGCCGTCATTTGTCAGCGACTTCAAATCACTTCATCATCTATTGTTTCAACGTGATAAAATGAGAGTATCACACCGATCAGGGAGGGTCCCTCGATCAAACTCTGTTACAGAGATCCCACAACGGGTGAACCACTATTAGTAGGGTTTACATGCCTTCCTAATCACAGTAGACCTCTACTGTATCTCAGCTCCCTTTCCAACACCCCACTCCGCGAACGTCTGGTAGAAGATCCCCACGCTAGAGGGGACGTTGCAGGGTGCCGGACAAAGCTTTGGTGCACCGTGAAGGTGCCTAACCTCACCAGCGTTCAGTATGACATTATAACTAATGGGAAAGTATCGCCCTATAGGAAGTGGAGACATGATCTGAACATCGTAACCTCACACACTTGATGTGAACATGCTGTCAGTAACCAGTGCTGTTGGGTTGTTGAAGTGAGTTGAATAACAATCACCATGGGATGGAAGTTAACACCTCCACGATATTGATGAATATTACACTACTTCACTAGGCAAGGATATGGTTCACAATCCTGGCCGCTGTCCCCGTGTCTATTATTATGATACAATCATAATAACCAGTCGTTAAACACCCATGCACCACTCCATCGATCCAAGAGTTAGTGGAAGCGGCCGAAGTATCCTCGTGATTGTCTCTAGAAAGTGGTGATTTACGCAATGATGGCTTGGTGCACATGTCTACAGTGTTTCGTCCAAACTTTAGACTTCAAAGTGTCGAAGTCGGGCGCGTCTTGTCACTCTTGGATGAGATAGTGTCAATCTTAGACACAATGAAGCAAGGGTGTGTCGAAGTTGGATGTGTCAAACTTACACGCGATATTTCTCGTGTGTCAAACATGAATACGTATTGTCATTCTTGTATGTGACAATGACATAGTTGCATGCGCATTTGTCAAACTTGCACGGGAAAAGGTGTAGTAACTAACACAACCTTGCCGGAATCAGGATAACTGCTGCTGCAACGGAAACGGTTGATAGCAATGTCATTGAGGTTGATGGCTTCATCGATGCTGTTGCAGCTCGAGAGAGTCACCACTCTCAACGCGAACTTCACAACGCTGGTCAAACGAAAGGAACAACTATAATGGTGCAGCAACGAGACTAGACTTGTTCGATAAGTTTACACTATTGGTACATAATGATAAGAGGTGAATGACATTAAAGTGTATAAGACATCGTGTGGTAGAAGGGAAGCGATGGATGCAGTCTTGCAGCCTACGTCGCATTTCTATCTTGTGGACATCGGCCTCGGTGATACGTAATTTGACAGGCTATACCCGCTGTGAGGTACTGAGGAAGGGACCGAAAGCTATTGAAGCTCGTTTGATTGAGCAGCATCAGCAGGAGCATTACCTGGTAGGTTCGAGGGTCCACTGCATTTCTGGAAGAAAAGGCAATACACCTGTGACTGCTTGGCCAGAACCTGATGCAACATGAATAAATAGGATAAGAAGAAGTGCATGTACTTTGTCTGGATCGATGAGTGAGATCTTCTCATCATCACATCTCCACCATCTAGCTCCCCCTCCGGACGCCTGATACCCAATAGCGTTATACATCTTCTCATCTAAATACCTACCTTCCGTCTCACGTATGATATATAGTGTCCCGTGCCCAGATGTGTCCCTACATGTACACATAGGCCGAGGAGCCTGTATGAACCGTCTAAGTAGGGCTGGAAGCTACAAGAACCCTCTAAACAAGGGTGTGCTGCTGCCGATGTTGACGAAGTTGTAGCTCGATCGACCAGTTTTGCACATTCCATTGGGAAGGAAACTGATGATTGGGAAGGACTATTAGTGTGAGGGATTTCCCCTCCTACAACTAGACTCACCTGCTGTATTTATCTTACGTCCCTGAGCAGTAAAGCGCCTGAGGTGGATGACCAGTATGTCAGGACTAGCCGTAACCTGAAGTGTGATGATAGAGGTGACTATGGCTCTGTTGTCCTGTTCCCGAATGATATTATGAATCACCTTAGTGGACTTGGTGGCCTTAGTCGATTTACAGTGGCATTTATCGCAAGAGAAGTCAGTGAGCTCCTCATCAACGAAGTAATTAGCTATAAGGCTTTTCAGACTGACCGTTCCATTATTCGAAGTACTCCCTTTCCCTTGTAAGGATAGCTGATGGTAGACAGAATAGATTAATATTATGCAAGGACGGTTGACTCGTCCTGCTATTACCGAATCCGGTGCACTAGCAGACGGCCTGAAGGCGGCAGAGCATCCAGCACTTGTTCGCATCTCCGGTCCAACCTCAACGGGTACCTGATGACGAATAGGAGCAACGTAGTAGTGATGATGGTATTCATACAGGTAATGATAGGTCCATAATGGGCTCATACACTCTAGTAACATGTCCACAAGAATGGCACATGAATCTAGATCGGAACATACCACTGAACATATCAGTGATGAGGGATGGGTTCCGAGATCGATACTCTCGCCATCGGACCTGACACGACCATCACTATCATCATCACAATTGATATTACAACAGATTCGTCCGATGGATGTTGAGGAGGAGCTCTCATCGGTGGTAAGGACCTCTTTCGCAGGTTGGACCTGCTACCTGCACCGTATCTACCAGTGCCACTAGTGACCCATCTACAGACTACTGTACTCCCTCACCTAGGGACTAGTGTGGAAGAGGTAGCATTTGCTGATTGGGCAGTCCGATTACGAGGCCCCATTCGAGAGGCCGGGGAGGATGCCACAGAGCCCCTCGATACTGATGACGCTGATGATGATGTTACCGATGACGGTGGAGGGCACTGATTATGATCATCCAAACGACCACGATCCTTGCCAGTGTTAGTGCCGCCCGCCCGGGGATCCGGTGTTGTTACACTATCATGGGTACCTGTAGGAGGAGTATAGAACGTTACTAATTGACATCGAGCTGTACATCCATGTAGAGCATCCAACAGTAATGAGAGGAACTCATGACAGTCCTGTTCTTCTGCAAGGTCCATGAAGAGGGGGTTCTTGGGGTATCTGGGATGATGAATCGTTAGTTACCATGTAAAGCAATGAAGTATTACTTCCTCTTCAATGCAGACAAGAGCCTTACTGGATTAACCGCTGGCTTGCTATCAGTGGACAAGTCCTCAACATTGACTTGACACTTACTAAAGAGGTCCACCATAGCTGCGGCAACCTCGTAGTATCCATGCTGAGGTTCATACAGAGCCGCAGTAGTGGACTCAGAGGAAGAATCCCCGACAGACGACGACGATGACGACGATGGTGATGAAGTAGGAACAGCAACCTTCTACATACACTACAGTCGGTAACTTTAATAATACATCCCTGTACTACATTGGACGGAGCGTTTTCCTTCTTTTCCTTCACAGTATTATGCGCCGTATTCTGCTGCTGCTGCTGCTTATCCACATCATCATCATGATGATGGTGGTGGTGGTTACGATGATGCTTCTGTTGATAATGCTTCACACCTCTCTTCATCTGGGATGCTAGACAGGTGAACTCAGCAATAGACAGCATACATTGCAGAACACAGGTCACAAAACAAGTACCTATCACCCACAGAGCTCTAAGGGATTATCAAGTAAGATATCATTACTCCCAAGGTTCTTGATACCGACCGGCTTCGTCGTGATATCTATTGCTGCTGGACCTGAGTATACAGGGTGTAAACCTTGTGTAATAGTAGGCCATAGGAGCACTACTAGTAGAGGCCACTGAAGTGGGTACTATAGTTCCAGGGTCCAAAACACGATTAAGGTCCCTGCATGGTGATTCACCAGTATGATCATAGATGTCTAGAGTGAATCTAGTGATGAGGGG
>NW_003202922.1:553256-557120 GCF_000006405.1 Perkinsus marinus ATCC 50983
GAGGCACGCTCCTCGAGGACATCACGAGGTTGGAAGGGATCACCAAAGGGGTTATCCATCGTGGGCACGGCACTCGCCTGATATCAGTCGTCATCTACCACTACTCACACTGGAAGAAGGGGCCAACCTTGGATGCAGCATGATGCTCGACCCCACCCTGCTGGGCCAGCTTTACTGCAGCAGCAGCTGCCTCAGCGATAGACGTCCCCATGCTACTCTGCCCTCCTTGTGAGGTATCTACAAGAAGGCTGCATACCATACATCGAATGCCCGACTATTACTATCCCCTGTCCGTTGCCTTTTCCATTGTAAACCCTCCTGTCCACTACTCTCACTAGGACTAGCACTACTATGACCAGATTGTTGTTGTTGGGCCGCTGCTGTACGGTTGACCCTTAAGGGCTCTATCGTTGCATGTGTACCCGCTTTTTGTTTAACCTGGCATGTAATAAGAGTTAAGATATCCTCCCCTCTACCGTACATGAAGTGGAGCCTTCATCCCTTGTTCCTGCCGGCCTAGACCGCTACCTGGCTGCCATCCCATCTTCTCTAGTAGAGCCCTACCCTTATTTAACTTGGAGTTGGTGGTATTAGCCATGAAAAAGACATTGAAAACTGTAAAGACACTAAAAGACTCGAGAGGGTATTCGAGGGGGCCTCTACAACAAGCAAACACGAAGTGATAGAGTCTCGATACAACACCCTTGTTCACAGCTGTGAACATCCATTCCATACCCCCTGACTCAATGAGCCTCCAATATATCGTATATCCTACCTCGCCGTCGATGAGGGGTACAAGTAGTAGGACATGGTCATTGTACTAACCTCTGATGGCTGAGTAGCGGTTATGATCCCATTTGGTAGGACCACAATACTACCTAACCATATGTCGATGATAATCCATGATGACGCCAGTGGAGTGGGGTCGACTGAACTCAAGCATGAGGTTGATGATGATCATGATAGCATGCACAACAACAATTGAGTACCGAAGCTGAAGCCTCAGTGCTAACAACGATCACAGAGCGATGCTGCTGCTAACAACAACTTAAAAATGCCTATGCCTCATCGTTAATGATTATCCTGCTTAGAGGAGTACAAAATCGTCATCTATTACATGGTAAGGGTCTACATAAGCTATAGGAGATGATGCCTCACCAAGATGAAGGGGTGTGACGTCCTCTAGGAGTGTCCAATCACCATCCGTGATCACCTCCTCCTCAGTGCGCTCATCATCATCATCATTAACCTCAGCCGAACTAGCCTGATCACTACTAGGAGTAGCAGAAGGAGTGGGAAGGCTCGGCAGGCCATGAGAAGAGCTCCCTCCAGATGGGGTGTAGTGGCCTGTCGTCGATGATGACGATGATACAATCGGGGCCGCCACTAGAGATGCCCAGTCAATGAGGATATCATGATGGTTTAGGATGTCCCCATGTAGCCTATAGAATGCATCCTGATGGTGGAGGAGTATAGAGTCCTCTACACAGGAGGGGATGAGCTGCTTGAGACCATCGGGACGGAAGCGTCGGTAATCCTCCTCCTCCTTATGAGGTATACGATTACTACTACTGCACAGAGGTCTCTTCCCCACCCCATCAATGTTGATAGCGTGTAGCTGCTGTCTACGCTGAGAGGAAGGGATACGTTGCATGTTGAACTCTCCCAAAATCGAGGGGATACTAGAATCATATTCCCACTCTGTGATGGCCTTTCTATAGGCTACCCTAGGTACGAACGGGTCCTCGGGAATGGAACAGGATACATGACGGCCGAGATCATTATCGTAATCATCGTCATCAGCGAACCACCTGGGGAAGTCGATACACACTAGGAGCGGCGATAGGGGGTCTTACAAGGGGAACGACGTTCTGGTGATGGTAGTCGGCATCATACGGAAGAGGCAGAGTAGATCCAGCGGGCTAGTAGGGAATAAATGATGTTGAACTGCGATGATGCTACTGCTACTGCAACCTCCTATAACACAACTCCTATTCCTCCGTCTCCCAGATACATATGACGGTATTAACATGACGTCAGTCGCTCAATATTCGATCCCTCTCATGCTCAGCCCTCATCCCGGTTTCCATCGCCACCATTCTCATTCGTCCCGGGATGATCGATAACCCCGATCATATGTACACTACCCAGCATTATCATTCCTCCTCCTTCTCCCATACTACCATCACACTTGGGGAATCCTGACTTCAACGGGTACTCGGTATGTTCAAGACTAGTTTGAATGGTAAGTGGATTGTCACACTTTAAAAAAGGTAAACTCATAAATGCGTGTCGTGTAGTACGAAGCAACCTCCTCCGCGCGTTGATGATTACACCCCGAGGTTTGCTGCCTATAAGTTTGTCTATACTCCTATAGTCTACAGCTACTAACCGAGCCATCTCTGGAGATATCGACGGCATCGAACGTAGAATGGAATCACCAACGTATGATGATAATTGCCTCGGATATGTACATATGGCGGCGTGATAGTGTACAACACGAGGAGGTGTAGTCCTCGGCGGCCCTCACAGTATTGTGAGGGAGAAGGCAGCACTGTCTACTTGGATTCAACAGAGTATATCGTGGTATACACAGTAAGGATCAGATCAACTATAGCGGTGAGCATGAATGTAGTAGAAGTGGGGACCTCATACCTAATAGACGCATTGGGATCAGGAAGTTGAGGAGGGTCGCAGAAGGTGTTGATACGTAAGCCTTGAACTAAGTTAGGGCAAACAGTCAATCTTCGGGCCTCTGTATTGTCCACGCGTGCACACGCAAATCTTGAGTTCTTCGCACAACCTTTCAACGTCCCTCAGCCACAAATTTCTGGGCGCGCGCCGATTGAAGACGCAGTTTCATTGAAACTGTTCTAGTAAGTTGATGATCAACTTCAACCATCTGACTTGAGTTGCGGTCGGATCGAATTTGGGCCTGCCGTCATTTATAAATCCCTCCCACTAGTGTGATCACCAAGGCTGGCTCGACGGTATGAGTCCTAGACTTGTCACCAGGTGCGGTAGTGTTGCAATCTTATGTAACGGTGTAACCGCGTGGCGAGCGAGAGGGCTGACTAGAACATACTATCGATAATGACTGCGAATAAAGTATCGTGCATTCTAGAGTCGTAGTGTAGTATGCATTATGATGACTGTTAGAGCGAGCTGAATCCCATTCGTTTGCAGCTTCGTTCCATCTATCTCTAATTGACCTTCTACGGTTCTCCGTACCTTCAATTGGAGTTGCGTAAGCTATGACCAACAACGGCAGTGATGCTTCGAACGGTGAAGAACCCTCTGTAACTGAATTCGTGTCTCCCTCTGGTTCGACCCTCATCTGTGGTGGTGCTGTTCCCGGCACAGGATTAGAGATATCGACTGAAGCAAGAGCTTTAGCCCAAAGTGTCAGTGAAGCCAGACTTGCACAAGAAGTTCTGACCCTTCGAGAAGAACTCAACAAGATCAAGCAGCAGGTGTGCCAAGTGACCAAGTGTAACGGAGAAGCAACTCTCAGTTCCCTCCAAACTGCAGGAAACGTGGTAGCCAACGTCATCCGTGGGAATGGTATGGTCGGTCAAAATAGTCCGATCTATTATATCTACGAGTCTGTGAACATTTCTAAAGAGATCTCCGACAAGTATTGGGTTGCATCGATACCACAGCTCTATGAGGAGGTCTGCAGAAATGAGCCTACCCCGTTCCGCGCGCTCTTCAAGGGTGCCAAGAAGGATACTTATGAAGATCTCGGTAGGGCCTTGCTCGAGACGGTTACTATGCTCGAGAAGTCCTGGAACTTTCCGTTGGATATCATAGTGGCTCTATTGCTACATCATGTCTACCAGTACGGTAATGGCATTCATAAGA